>NC_090804.1:53266481-53323981 GCF_036512215.1 Solanum lycopersicum | reverse complement strand
AATGATATTTGGAGTATTACAATCAACACCCCCAACATAAATTTTTGCTTATCCTCAAGAAAAACTATGTTCAGCAATTTAAACAGGATATCTCAAATTGTGATTCACAAGACTTAATAATGAGTATACACAAAAAGATTCAAATTATCATGCAAGGTTCAATTATACACTCAAAGATTTAAGTTGTGACACACCATTACAGAAGATTCTCATTCTCGCAATACTTGCTACTTATGCAAGTTCAAGCTCATCAACAGTATCTAAATGCACTAAAAGAAAGACCGATTCCATATTCAAATACAAAGATTAATAATTTAAGGAATCAGATGCAAATATCACACTCACAAAGAGGAAAAAAATTTATATTTTCACCCATAAGTTTATCCTTATTTTCCAATCAATCTTTTGTTCGGCTCACTTAAGATCAAAAAGGTCTTTCTAAGTCTTGTAATGGGGCTGAGTGCAACGGTATGGTGATTTAGTATCAGTGACTTTCTCTCGTGAGATATGGTATTCTCACGACATTTCCTTCCCTTTCTTTTATCAATTCTTTTTCAAGTGCTTCTATGTCATCTTTTTATTCACCTTCATGGTAGTGTAGAAACTTAATTTTTTTCGTGCTTTTATTCTACAAATTTTTCTTTTTCATTCTGTTCTTATATTTTTCTTTCCTTTCTTTTTTTATATGGAGGGTTTCCATTTTTCCGCACAAACATAGGTTAAGGAAAAATTTTCTTGCACTTCTTGACTTCTCCTTCTCCTTTTCATCACACCCCCAACTTAGGATTTTTGCCTAAGTTGGCTATTCATTTTAAACTACAAATCAAGAGGATTATAGATGGTAGATCACAGAAGGTTTAGGGTTCATCAAGGTTCTTCCAAAGACACGTAAGGCTCAAAGGGTGTTCAAAAGAATTTCATACACTCACGGGTAGGTCACTACAGAGGTATATGCCAAGTTGGCTTACTCTCTATACAATTTCCTAAGATCGTCTCAAGAGGACACCTTTCTAAATCAATCAGAATAACTAGGAAAATTCTAGGTTTATTCAGGCAAGGTGCAAGGTTCAAGGTAAGCTCTTCTCACAAGGCATTGACACTTAAGCAAAACAATATTACACACTTTTGCTAGTGTGCAATGGTCATTACAAAAGAATCAATTTGATAACTAGCTAATAACAACGAGATTCAAAAAGTTTACACATTGTCTATTTAACTTCATTTGTCCTTGTTGTAGTCATACATTCATGTTCATTTGATTAAGAGAATTATTCAAGTCATCGGTATTGATCACAATTGAGACTTAAATTTGTACAAGAATAGCGATTTTCGTTATAGGAGGTGGCAAAATTTTGAAAAATGAATATTTTTTGGAAGGGTCAAAATTATGTTGGAATTAGGATCCAAAAGAGAGACATAAGCTCAAAAAATCGTGAAAGAAAAATCGTGAAAGCAGTATAAAACAAATAAAAAATAGACGGCCTAATTAGATATCAAAACACTAATATTCATAAAAAGCACACAATAGATGGGCCTCACCCTACCATAAAAAAATTGTGTTTGTCTTCAAATGCAAATAAAAGTATTCAAAATTAGATATTGGATAAAACAATTAAGAAAGTAGAGAGTGATCCTATCTACTTAATAGCTTCATATGTTTGGGCTTTAGTTCTCGATGTGTTGGCTTGGTATGGGACGATGGCTCTCAGAGGTACTTTAGCAGATTCACATGCAGCTTCCTGGATGGAATAATCCCTTTCATGAGATGCCAAGAAGAAGTCTATTCCTTTGAAAAATCCACGTCTCCATGAGAGAATAGTGGTGTCCAGAGGATTTGTCCTTTTACTGAAACTCTGCAAAATGACCCACACATCACCTAAATCGAATGGGTTTTTACTTACAAGCTCCTCGCTTGACAGCCTTGTACCAAGAACCACGACCATGTTAACGGTTCATGGAGGGAACCACGGTCCGTGGTGGTTCCTGTGGTACATTTTCCAGTAGTTTCCCCAACCCTCCATGACCCTAAAACACCCTCACACGCCAAGGCACCTTCACGGGAACTTCGACGGGCCATTGTCACTTGAACGGCTTGTGAAGTGCCTCGTGGACATTGGCTTGGACACTTGGAATGGCCTCCCACGCTTCTAAGGCATATACACGGACCACTTCACAAACTGTGATCCATAGCACTGGTCGTGAAGGTGGTCGTGAACCCCTTCGGCAGCCTTGTCCATTTGGCTTAGGCTTGTCTTTTGCCTTAGTGGTTTCCCTTCCCTTGCACCACCAATCACCTATATGTCATGTAGGATACTATGTCTAATGCGCCTTGATTACATACCATTTAACTCCTTATTCACAACACATAAAGTTGCAACTATGATTCAAATCTTCTACCTCACACTCGAGGACCCTATCTCTAGGCTCTAGTTTAGTCTATTAATTTTGGGGTATAACAATTATACTCTACTCATTACGGTAAAAGAAATTGAACCACAAAATAGGTAAGAAGCATTTCTAATCCTACCAAAGATATCTAGTACACATCAATAAGACAATGCTATTACATTTGAGAATAAAATTCAATAAACGAGACTTAGGGTGTGGACACCTACCTCTTGCGATATGGATGTACTCGAGATTCTAGGTGGAAATGCGATCAAAATTTAAGAACAATTCGACACTTGAAATATTCTTAAATGCAGGAAATATAGCTACTAGAGTGCAAGTGTAAGTTTGTAAAAGGGGACAAATGAAAGGAAAGGCATGAAACAGGATTCCCAGTATTTTGTGATAGTGGCATCCATGGAGTTTGTCGCGATCACCCACTAATTTCGCTATTCACCAACAAAGTTTTTGCTTTGCCTAGTTTTAAAGGCTCAATCTTTTAGCTGCATTTAGTCAATTGGTAGGAATGATTGGTTACGCCAAACCTGTCAGTGTTCCGCAAAAAGGAAATGTTGCTCATCACCATACATCTTTTCAAGAACTTTCCTTACTCAATCTTTATAAACAATAGAAAGTTATTTTATCAAGGTAATACAAGGGAAAAAATGGTTTTGGGTTGCATCCCAAACAGCACCTTCGTTAATATCGTTGCACGACGCAAGTTGACCTTCAGACCTCACACTTGGGGTTGGCCATAGTATCACTACGCAAAACCCCTTGTTGTCTTGAATTATGATGAGATAACATATGACCCGTTGGGGTCTCTAATTACTTATTTGAAACATAATGAGAAATGATGGTAAGGCTAAGGGTGGATACATCTACTTTCATGACTTTCACCATCTTTTCCTACCTCTCTACTTTTGTTAGGATATGCGAGAGAATATGACCTACCACCTCGGAATCTTTGGGTTTTTTTCCTCATGGGGAGGCACATATATATCCTTCTCCCCATCCTTCCAGTTAGGATTCCGATCCCTCCATTCACGATCTCAATATTTCCATCCTTCTTCTCTAGACCAACCTTGGTTTATCACCCTGCCTCGGTTAGCTTGAACGATAACCATCGCCTTGGTTTGATAGAAAGTTGACCTCTTCATTATACAGAGCTTCAAACTTTATCTCATAAGGATTTGTGTTCTCAACTCCTATGGCGTTGACACCAGGGGTCCCTCCCCCATGAAATCTTAGAAAGAATATCAAGTTGTTTCATAATCTTAGCGATATTTTTCTCCCTCTCATTAAACTTTTCTATTTTCTCCTTACATAGTTGAAACGTGACCGAGGAAACTTGGTCCTCCTGGGTGTACCATGTTTTGTTGATGGTTATCCTTCCATCTAAAAGTTGAGCTGCCACTACGTATGGTTGCGGCATGAAATCTCTGGGTGAGAGTTGGTCAACAACCCCTTATACTCCTGTAAAGTATTGAAGGAGAACATTATCACAAAGACCATGTGTTGTTCATTGTAGCATCAGTTTTTTGAATTGGCGCTTGGTTTCATGAAGAGGCTCTCCATTCAAGTGCTTGAAGATTTGGATTATGTTTCGAATGGTCATCATCTTTGAGGGAAGAAAGAAATGCACATTGAAAGTGGTAGTAACCAATTCTTCCCATGAGGTGATTGAGTTGTGTGGAAACTCAGGTATCCACTTTTATGCCTCGCCCATTAATGGGAAAGGAAAAATCCTCAATCTAAATTATTTCTGATAGATTTTTTTAAACGATAATGGTCCATAGACATCTATAATTTTGAAGGTGCTCATGTGGGTCCTCGTGAGCTAATCCACTAAAAAGTTCCTTTAGTTTCAAGAGTTAAAACATGGTGCTTGTCATGTGGAGTATTGAATTTCCCGGTGTTGGGTAAGTGGATGGCTCCATCACCTCCCATGAGATGTGGTTCATTAATGTTGGGCTCCTGGACAATGTTGAGGTTGTAGATATCGTCTAGATAGCCCACCTGGCTCCTATTACTACCATTAAAGCTCATGCTTTCTAAAAATTTTACACAATTAACAAAAGAAAATTAAACATTAAATCAGTAATCACTACACTAAAAAGAACTAAAAACTCTAAATACTACATTTTCAGGTAACATCACTCCTCGGAAGCTGTGTCATTGTGATTGTTTCTCTATTTGTGATCATCATCAATGACACTAGCTAACAGTTTGAGTGTTTATGAATCCAAGTGAGTATAGTAACCCAATAAATGATTGGGTTCTTGTCCCAAGAGACTAGTAGTAAAAATAGAAGCTAAATTAAAATTTCCGTTCTAGTTCGTAATAGTTTGAGAAATTATTGAACAAAAACAAGGTAAATTAAATTGGTGACACTAAAGTGTCAAATATCAAAAAAGGTTTGTCATAAGTTTGGTAAAACAGTAATAAATAAAGGGAGAATTAAGTATGAGGCAATGTTCTTGGGTGTGACAGTAATATTTGTTGACGTAAATCAATGCGTACATGCTTTTGATAGGATAATTTGCAAAATAACGGTAACTAGGCAAAGCTTTAGGTGAAAGTGAATTCCCTCTCGGGCAACTTACCCCATATCAAATGGGTTCCTCTTAGACAACCAGTCGTTTAATGAAGAACAACCTACGCCTTATCCACACCTACTATTTCGATGATGAGTGCTTGGATATGGGAGTAGTCTCACCGTCTCATGATGAGCCTCATGTCGCTACAATCATTAGGACATGAATCTAGAAGTCTTGGTTTCGCGACCTCTCTCTTGAGCAAGCCGAAAACACATGGGTGGTTTTTCATTTGAAGCTGCAAACCCATTATATTAAACCACAACCACTAGGTGAAATCACTATTAAAATGCATCTAATCCTATCAGCATGCAAGACCCAATAATAATATCAACACATATTTGCTAAATCACACCCCAAGAAAGGGGTTTTTTTGCCACATATCAAGCAATAATCAAATAAAACTAAAATGATAGAGAAATCAAAATGGTATAAGAAACTAAACCTTAATTTAAGTAATGGAAGAATAATGGAAAATACTTACTTCTTGTTTGAGGAAGAAGAATTTCTTTCTTAAAGTATCCCACAAAACCCAATCTAAACTTTAGAGAGTACCAAAAGCATGAGTTCCAAACATGGAATTCCTAATAATGTTCAGACTTATAAAAATAATTACTAAGTCTAGTATTTATATTTTTCAGATTTAGTGTTGGCGAATCTGTTCTGTAATTTAGCCATGAATGGCCAACAAATTTGGCAATCCTCCCTTCTTATAGTTCATTGTTGTTTGTGCTTTCCGTTTGGCGTCTATGTGTTCTGGATCATTGGGAAGAATCATTTTGCTTCGCAAAAATACTCGGTGAAACGTCGACTACTCCTTTTAATTACCTTGTGAATCCACTTCCTTCAGGGCTTTCTTATTGGAATAAAGGGCAAAGTGTCTCTATTCGGAAGATCACCAAGTGTGCTTGGTGATGCTAAGGCTTCAACTTCAACTATTTTTCATCCTTTTGTTCCCGTTTGCACATAAGTATTTGTTCTTACAATAAAACATAATATACCTGCAACTCAAGAGTTCACATCAGATATTCAGATAAAAATGAGGAATTGAGGACACTATCTACATTAAAATAAAGAATGAAATAAGTCCAATTTGAGGACTCATCATGCTCCAAGTTTTGTTGATACGGGAAATCTTCTTCAATTTCTCCGCAATCTTCTTAAAAGTTCATTCTCTATACAAACCCAAGCAATAATATCAAGCACCGCCTTAGTGTTGACATTCTGCCCTAGGTAGAAGTACTCTTTTAGCGACTCATCATTAATACGGTGATTCGAAACTTTTCTAATAAAAGAGGTGAACCGATCCCAAGAACTACTCATGGATCTCCAGGTAATTCCACGAAGTTCTTTAGTTTATCCTTCTTGTTAAGCTTCTAGGACACTAGAATGAACTTTGCTAAGAATGCTTATGTCAATTTATCACATATATATATTAAATAAGCCAAACCACTGCATCGTCGGTCAATGATAGAGGATATACTCGCAGCCCAATAATATTCCTATCCTTGTCCGGTCCACTTATACAACTTTTGTGTACTCTCCTAAGCTTGGCTATGTGAGAATGAGAGTACTCCAAGGCAAACCCTGCATTTAAGCCTCTCGATGTGAGCATCTGCATTAAGATACTATTTACCACAAAGGTGTGACCCGACGGTAGAGGGGGTAAGACATGTCACAACCAGGGACCACCCCCTAAAAGTAAAACGGTGTACTTGACCTCTCAGAGGTCTTATACAAGCCCTTAGACATCTTTCATAGCATAATCATAATTAAAATAGAGGAAAATTTATAACTTTCTCTTACGACTCGCACATATACCCTAGAAGTTAAGGTATTCTTGGATCGTGGCATGGTGTACTTGACCTCTCGGAGGTCTTGTACAAGCCTTTTCGTATCATTCATCACATATATACATATGAAAAGTAGTGCGGAATTAAAAAATTTCACAACATTGAATAGTCATTAAAATCTCTTTCATATTAAATTTATTGGAAATACTAAGTCTCATTTAATCAAATCATAGACACAAGATTACTAGGGACACAGCCCATAAAATAGAAATATAGTACTAAGTCTATTATAATACTTCAATAAAAGAAGTAAAAGACATTGATGCCCTTGAGTCAAATGAGGACATACTTTAACTTGCTCAAACAATCCTATAATCCATGATTAGCTCCCAAAATCACATTCACCTATGAATCACTTTAGAGATAGATAAAAGCATGGAAGTACTACAAACACATGTACTAATTATGGCATAATGCATACAAAATCATGAAAATGGACATTTAATAGAAATATGTTTTTTGATTTAAATATAGTAATATAAACATAAGAACAACATTTAACACCTTAGAAACACATAAGATATCACTTATGAAATTTATCACATTTTTAGGGAACACTTTACAGTGAACTCCTTTACTGTTATAGTGAACTCCCTCAGCATCACATAGAACGCTTTCTAGCATGTAATTCAACCACTTAAAGCTATCCTAAAATTCACTTAAGTAAGAAAAAGAGTGACCGCCCATACACCCTTTCTAGGAACACCTAAATGATCCTTAAGACCACTCACAATGAGATAAACACACTTACAATACATTTATCACATAAACATGAGATACTCTTACCAAAGGTGATTCTAAGGTTCACTTGAGTGAGTTGTAAAGCGACCTCCCATACAATCCCTTTTGCGTACACTAAGAGATCCTTACGACTACCTAGGATAATATCATTCTCACTTAACACGATAGCATTCATAGAATATGACATTCTCCTCCCAAAGCTTATCAAAAGACCAATTCAAGTAAATCAAGAAGAAAATGTCCATATTTGACCTCTTCAAGATTACCTAAGTAATCTTTAAGACTACCTAGGTTTGGATCATGTCTACTTAATCAACCAACTTCCCTAACTAGAGTTATTATTAAAACTTAACTAGGTAAGATAGGAAGTGACCATTCCTATGCCCCCTTCACACCTTAAATAGACAACCTTTAATTACTTAAGATAAGTACTTACATTTAACATTCTTTATTAACTTAAGTCATTAGATTCATTAGTTCACATTCATCACATAAGGACATTCAAGTATGGTCTTCGAGAAGACCTAGGGACTCTCACTAACATCTTCAAAGCCTATTGTGCAATGTCTAGGTAGCTTCACATACCACCACCTAAATGTCATAGACTTATCCAATACTAATTGGTATCCCATATGATGAGAATAGGCAATAACTGACATAGAACATGGTAGGAAAGCATTGAATTCGGAGTTGTAACCTACTCCGATAGAGGGTGTTCTACTTGTCAATGGTAGAACTTCTATATATCCCATGTAGTTACATGGTTAAGAAATATGAAGGGTTTTATTTGTACCCTAATCTCCTTCTTCACAGGAGCTACTTCCCAAACCATGCTCACTCAGTGCTAACCTTTGTTCTCATAGAGTAATTTACATTAAAGGATCATACAAAGGGGTTCCATATGTAGTTAATAACCGAATCACATTCACCCAACCAAAGAGGTCCCCTAGGGCTACCTTACAATGGAAACGAAGATAGCTTAATGACTTTCCTATGGTGATATGATGTCATTCAATCCAATGATATGATGTTGTTTCAGACAACCAACCTTAAGTCCATCATTTATGCAAGAGGGATACTATTATGGCTTCCGACTTCAAAGATCATAACCTTACTACCAGGTTTAAGGTTTCACATAAATGACCTTCTTAACATCATTTAAGGTATCATATCATTCATACATACAAGACTAAAAGGTTTATCATCCTAAGTCAAGACATCTCATATTCACATTGATACATGTATCTTGTAAGGGACACACGTCTACCACCAAGACGCACCAATACTTTACTTTAGCACATATTGCATATCATTCTAGAAGCACATAGGAAAAACCATTATCATTAAGTCACCCTATACATTACTATAACCTCATCAATATAACCATCATAGACTCATATAGTCAAGTAGTAATAATCATGCATCAACTCTAAGCCTACACATCCAAGGACATAGTCATATTCTACCATGATCACCTAATAACAATAAAAGAAACACATACTTTCACATTACTCACATGTAGATAGATATGATCATACTTCATATAAATCACTACACAAAGAATCATAGTATATCAATTAGTTGCCGACAAGGACATGATCATCATAATACATAAAGTAATGCCGACAAGGACACATCATCCACATATTACCGCCACCATAAGTGGACCATATCAATCACAAAATAATTCAAGAGATACATTACATAAAATAAGGAGAAATAGGGCAGCGTACCACCAATCCATCTCACCAATTCAATCCATAACTAAATCATCCAATTTAATACCAAAAAGCCCTTACCCATGGCCATGAACATCAATTCAATACAAAAACCATAATACTCAATGAATCTAGGTAAATTCAATATATATTTATCAATATAATAAAACCTATACATTAATTGAATGCAATTATTACATCATTCAATAGCCCATAGAAAACTATACTAGAATTCATAAGCATTAAGTCAATATCTACTCAAGCATAAAGTAGTCAAAAACTAGGGTTCATCAATTACATGGGTTCATAGGTTAATTGAGTTAAATTAATATAATCAACATCAATACAATCAGTATAAAATCATTCAAAACCTCTAATGCAAGAATCCATGGATAGACCATAAAATTGGACAAGTTCATCTTTAGAAAACTTTAGAAATCTCTTTGAATTTTGGGCTTCTTGATGAATAGAGTTTGAAGGATCAAAAATCATACCTCAATGATGTTAATATTCCAATTTGATGAACATCGCCACTAAAATCTCTAATCCAAGCACTTCATTGAGGTTTGTTTTCAATGGAGTTCTAGAGAATTTCTTAGAGATTTTGGGGTTTTGATTTGGAAGAATGAATTCACCTAGGTATTTAGGACTTATAAACCCACTTAAAATACCTAATATACATATAAGTAACCGCCAAACCATTTTTTTGGACTTGGGGTGAATTTACCACTACAACCCTACAATTTACAGTGAGTTGCGTTGAAAACAGTCCAATCCACAACTGCCCATCGACGGGCCGTTAGTCCACAAACGGGCCATCCTGTCTATCCGTCGATGGATTCAAAGACTTGAAACTGGGAGTTTGAGATCCCTAGGATAATCCGTGGCCAACGATTTCAATCGATGGGGGGTCGACTAGCCAATGAGTCGTCGTTTGCCTCCATCGTTTGGGACTGGCCTAGACAACCTTTGACTCTAAGAAGTGTCCTTCCTGAAGGACCCATGGTTGGTCCTTGGGGACTTTTTCCTGAAGTTTCCAACCAGAATATGTTCGTATACGAGTTTGGTACCATATCAATTTCATCAAAAATGGAAACGTAAAACTCGACGAAACATGCTAAGACACACAGATCATTTTAAGGCAAACCTTTCAAACATCATGAACGTTCTTGGATGTTTGACATCCTAACTCTATGAAAATTGACACACTGTATATAAACACTATAATAACTCATATAAAGACCTCATAATCTCATGAAACACACATATAGGAACATAATAATACATGAGGCACATAGTTGACTGGTCGTCAAACGTCTTGGTCGTCCCTTGACATTTTACTTCCAAATCACCTAACACTTTAGAAACTGACTCAATACCAGATTATAAACAAATTTAGGACCTTATACCCTCATAAAAATCTATGACCTTATACCCTTATTAAAAACATGTTAGGCTCTAGCTTCACCTAGTTTATTTTCGAGGTGTGACATTCTCCCCCACTTGGACAACATTCGTCCTCGAATGACACTTGCCACTCTTCGAACACTTCCAAGTGTAGAGATTCAGATAACAACTCATAAACACACCATATAAACCGTATAAAAAACAAACATCTAGGAAACTATCAATTTCACATAATCAAGAGCTTCACAACACAACAGGAAACAAGGAGAAATTCTACAACTCATTATGCCATAAAACTCACATTTTTCATTCCAAATAGAAAAAACTCATTTTATATTCATTAACATGCTCATATATATCATTTCTAACCATATTACAACAATTATTGACCAAACAATGAATTAGTCAATTTTCGCAAAATCTTACAGTGAGCAAATTTTTCTAGCTTTACAATGAATTATTCAAAAAAATTCAAAACTGCAACTTTTAGGCAATCCATGATGGAAACATGCTAATATGAAATATAAAACCATATATACACATTTTACAACATAATCATAACTTAATAAAATGCACAATGCAATAGATCAATAAAATTCAATTCCACAAGACTCCTAAAAACAATGCACAAGCAACATAATTCTATGACCATCCATTCCATCTACTAACCTTACTCCCCCACTTATAAGGAACTCATAACACTAAAAAATAAATACAAGAACTTACTATCATCATCATCACCCTTATCCGGCTCTGATCCTCTAGACTGGAGTCCATAGAAATGAATTTTCTTTGGAGCATAACCTTTTGGAGCATTAAGAGGAACTTGCTTACCATCTCTAGTAGGACAGACCCTCACTTTGTGTCCTTCTTTACCACATCCAAAGCAACTCCTTGTACCCAATAGGCATTCTCCATAGTGCCTCTTCCCACAAGTAGAACATGTAGGCTTGCCATTTTGAGAACTACCTCAGTTCTCAAATTTCACCTCAACACCCCTAGGCTTTTCTTGAGTTGCAAGCTTCTTATTGAACCTAGGTTGACTTTGATCACTTAAACCACTTCTCTTAAAGTTTCTAGCAATGCTACCAAGTTTAGACTCTTCAATTGATTAAGAATACACCATGAGTCTAGCTAGGGTCATATCATCATGTAGCATGGTCGTACGACATTCTTCTCTCACTAGGTCGGTGACCCCGGTCACGAACCTACTCATCTCATCCCTAGGGTTAGACATAAGGGATGGAGCATATCTAGACAACGTGGAGAACTTCAAAGAGTATTCCTCAATAGTAATATTGTATTGCTTGAGATTGATAAACTTCTCTATCTTCACCTCCCTCCTCTTAAGGGGAAAGTACTTTCCTAGAAAAGCTTCTTTAATTTCTTCTAACTCAAAGGTACCTGACTCAACCGGTCTATTATCCTTCCATTGATTGTACCACACTTGATCAACCTCCCTCAATTGATACGACGCTAACTCCGCCTTCTCCCTAGAAGTCACCCCCATGGCACTCAACACCTTATACACACCATCTAAGAACTCTTGGGGATCCTCTCCCTCCTTAGAGCCTAGAAATATAGGAGGATTCATCCTCACAAAATATCTCTATCTAGATGTCATAGTTCTCTCCACAACATTCGCTCTAGGCGTAATACCCATATTCACATGGGTAGTCAAAGCTCGGACTATAGTAATTAAAGCATCTCTAATCTTTCCATTGGTCATTTCCGGGGGAACATCATTTCCTCCACCCACAATAGGGACATGATCACCTTGAGCACCTTGAGGAACTTGAAGAACAATCTCAACTTCAGAAGGAATCTCCTCATTCACATCATTCTCCTCAACTTTCCTAGCCGGTGTCCTCCTCGTATTATTCTCCCATATCACAAGGAAAACCATAAAAAAGACTACTCATAACTTTACTCTACGGTACGACATAGGAGTAGAAAAGAAGGAAAACTCTAGCTTCCTATAGCCTCTCGCCCATAGATGTGTCGTGACTAAAACGGATGGTTAAGACTCTACTAGACGTGACTTGATGATACTTTTGGATTCCTAAGACCACTTTCATAACCTATGCTCAGATACCACGTTTTTTACGACTCGAACCTACATCCTAGAAGTTGGTGTATTCTTGGATCGTGGCATGATGTACTTTACCTCTCGAAGGTATTGTACAAGCCCCTTCATATCATTCATCGCATATATACATATGAAAAGTATTGAAAATTTAAAATTTTCACTACATCATATAGTCATTAAAATCTATTTCATATAAAATTCATAGGAAATACTAAGTCTCATTTCATCAAATCTTACACACAAGAGTCTTGGGACACGGCCCATACAATGGAAATATAGTACTAAGTTTATCACAATACTTCAATAAAAGAACTAAAAGTATGTATACCCTCGAGTCAAACGAGGATATACTTCAACTTGCTCGAACAATCCTATAGTCCAAGCTTAGCCCCCGTAAGCACCTTCACCTATGAATCACTTTAAAGATAGATATAATCATGGCATTAGTACAAACACATGTACTAAATATTGCATAATGCATAAAAAATCATGAAAACAGAAATTTAATGGAAATATGTTTTTTGATTTAAATATCATAATATAAACATAAGAACAACATTTAACACCTTAGAAACACATAAGACATCACTTAAGCAATTTATCACATTTTTACGGAATACTTTACAAAGAACTAATTCACTCTTACATTGAACTACCTCAACGTCACATAGAACACTTTCTAGCATGTAATTCAACCACTTAAAGCTATCCTAAGACTCACTTAAGTAAGACAAAGAGAGACCGCCCATACACCCTCACTAGGAACACCTAAATGATCCTTAAGACCACTCATAATGATATACACACACTTACAGTACACCAATCACATGAACATGAGATCCTCTTACCAAAGGTGACTCTAAGGTTCACTTGAGTGAGTTGTGAAGCAACCGCCCATACAATCCCTTTCACGTAAATTTATGAGATCCTTACGACTACCTAGGATAAAATCATTCTCACTTAACATAATAGCATTCATAGAATATGACATTCTTCTCCCAAAGTTTATCAAATGACCTACTCAAGTAAATCAAGAAGAGAATGTCTATGTTTGACCTCTTCAAAATTACCTAAGTAATCATTAAGACTACCTAAGTTTAAGATCATGTCTACTTAATCAACCAAATTCCCTAACAAGAGTCATTCTTAAGACTTATCTAGGTAAGATACGAAGTGACCATTCCTATGCCCCCTTCACAGTTCAACTAGACAACCCTTAATTGCTCTAGATAAGTACTTATTTATTTAACATACTTTATTATCTTAAGTCATTACATTCATTAGTTAATTTAAGACACATTCATCAAATAATGACATTCAATTAATGGTGTTGGAGAACATCTAGGGACTCTCAATAACATCTTCAAATCCTATTGTGCAATGTCTATATAGTGTCTCGTACCACCACCCAAACGTCATAGAACTTCTCCAATACTAGTAGACATCCCATATGATGAGAATAGTCAATAACCGACATAGACCATGGTAGCAAAGCATGGAATCCGGAGTTGTAACTTGCTCCAATGGAGGGTGTTCTACTTTCCAATGGTAGGAGTTGGACATATCCCATGTAGGCACATAGTTAAGGAATATGAAGGGTTATCTTTGTACTCTGGTCTGATTCTTCACTAAAGCTACTTCCCAAATTATACTCACTCAGTGCTAGCCTATGTTCTCATAGAGCAATTTATATTAAAGGATCATACGAAGGGAGTTCCATATCTAGTTCATAAGCCAACTACATTCACCATACCAAAGAGGTCCCCTAGGGCTACCTTAAATTGGCGAAGAAGATAGCTTAATGACTTCCCTAAGGATGATATGATGTCGCTCATCCAACCAAACTTAATTTAATCATTCACGAAAGTAGGATATCATTACGTCTTTCGACTTCAAGGTTCATAACATTACCACTAGGTTTAAGGTTTCACATAAAGGAACTTCTAAACATCATTCAAGGTCTCATTTCATTCACACAGACAAGACTAATAGTCTTTATCATCCTAGGTCAAGACATCTCATAATCACATTCATACATGTATCAAGTAAGGGACACAATTCTACCGCACAAGATACACCAATACTTCAATTTATCACATATCACATATCGCATATCATTCTAGACGCACATAGGAATAACCATTATCAAAAGGTCAACATATACACTACTATAACCTCGTCAATATAACCATCATAGACTAATATAGTCAAGTAGGAATAATCACGCATCAACTCTCAAACTATACATACAAGGACATAGTGATAGTATAACATGATCACCTAATAACAATACAAGAAACACATACTTTCACATTAATCAAATGTAGATATATATGATCATACTTCACATAAATCACTACACAAACCATCATATTATATAAAGTAGTTGCCAGCAATGCCATGATCATTATAATACATAAAGTAACACCGACAAGGCCACGTCATTCACATAGCACTGTCACTATAAGTGGACCATACCATCACAACATAATTCAAGAACTACATTATATCAAATAAGGAGAAATAGGGTAGTGGTACCACCATTCCATTCTCACCACTTCAATCCCCAGCTAAATAATCCAATTCAATACCAAAAAGCCAATACTCATAGCCATGAACATCAATTCAATACAAAAACCATAATACTCAATGAATCTAGGTCAATTCAATATATATTTATCAATATAATACAAATATACATCAATTTAATACAATTATTTACATAATTCAATAGCCCATAGAAAACTACACTAGAATTCATAAGCATTAAGTTAATCATAAAGTAGTCAAAAATTAGAGTTCATCAATTACTTGAGTTCATAGGTTAATTGAGTTAAGTTCATCTGATTAAAATTAATATAATAAATATATAACTTTCAAACCTCTAATTCAAGAATCCATGGATAGATTATTATATTGGACAAGTTCATCTTTAGAAAACTTTAGAAATCGCTTTGAATTTTGGGTTCCTTGATTAATACAGTTTAAACAATCAAAACCATACCTCAATGATTTTAATCCACCAATTTTATTAAGAATCACCACTAAAATCTCCAATCCAATCTCTTCCATGAGTTTTGCCTTCAATGGAATACTAGAGAATTTCTTAGAGATTTTGGGGTTTTGATTTGGAAGAATGAATTCATCTAGGTATTTAGGACTTATATACCCACTTAAAATACCTAAAATACCCCTAAGTAACTTCCCAAATTCTTATTTGGACTTGGGGTGAATTTACCACATCTCCCCTACAATCTACAGTAAGCTGCACAGAAAAAAAGTCCAACCCACGACTGCCCATCGATGGGCCGTTGGTCCATAAATGGACCGTCCTAGCTATTTGTCGATGGGTTTAGATACTTGACACTAGGAGTTTGAGTTACCTAGGCTAAGTCTTGGCCCACTATTCCAATCGAAGGGGGGTCCACTGGCCAACGAACCGTCGTTTGCCTCCATTGTTTGGGACTGGCCTAGACAGCCTTTGGCTTTAGGAAGGGTTCTTCCTGAAGGACCCTTGGTTGGTCCTTGGGGACTTTGCCCGAAGTTTCCAAACCGAATATGTTCTGATACGATTTTAGTATCATATCAATTTCATCCAAAATAAACACTTAAAACTCAACGGACGAAACATGCCAAGTCACACAGGTCATTTTAAGCTAAACCTTTCGATCATCATGAACGTTCTTAGACGTATGACCTTCAAACTCCATGAAACTTGACACACTACCTAGAAACACTATAATAACTCATATAAGAACCTCATAAGCTCATAAAACACACATATAGGCACATAATAACACATAAGGCACATAAGTGACTAGTCGTCGAACGTCTTAGTCGTCCCTTGATGTTTTACTTTCAATTCACCTTATACTTTAGACAGTGACTCAATACCACATTATAAACCAATTTATTATCTTATACCCTCATGAAAAACATTTTAATCTCTAGCTTCACCTAAGTGATTTTCGAGCTGTCACACTTTTCATAGCATAACATATGTTAGAATCATCATTTCATATATATATTTATAAAAAATATCATAAGTACATAAGTAGACTTTAAGTTTATTTTACATCTAAATACACAACTCAATAGAGTAGAATAGGGACACGTCCCTTAGCAACATAAAATATAAGTGCTATTTTATCAACTAAAAGAACATCTTGACATAGGCAACCTTTGAATCATAAGGGTCCCTTTACTTGAAATTGGGATATCTGTCTAAGATCTTCACTTAGGATACATCCTCTAGACATAAACACCTACACAATGTGTAAAAAGAAAAAGAAAAATAGTAATAGTACAAGAATTCACTAAGTATGGCGACCATGCAAAAACATGCATTCAACAGGACATTTCATTTGAAACCATGCACTATGTATTTTTAGTAAACTTCATGAACATAGGCACATATAAGTTCAATATAGATCACATACATCATATGCATGGATACTTCCCATAATAGCACATAAAACCATTTATCATACTTTGAGGCATATTCATTACATACATTACATTACTCCTCTTTTTATGTTACTTCTTTCCTTAAGCAACCCTCAAGTGTAATTAGTACAATATATCACCTTGAGGTCGCCTTATAATAGTATTTCATAGATATACTTCATAAAAAAAACCACATATATTCACAAGTCTTAAGCACATATAAACATAAGCTTCACATAAGCACCACCATTTAAGACAACCCCTATGTTACACTAGTGCAATGTGTAGGTAGCATCCCAGAATGCTACTTACACTAAATATACCTAAGAAGTCACCTTAGACTAGGCATATCATACTCAACAAGTCATAACACTCATTTATCACTAGACACAAAACACATACCTCATAGCATCATCTGAGGACTCATTCCTTAACTACAACCTTAGTCATAACGCACTTAATACATATCATTAGTAAACCACCCTCACAACTCCTTCACAAGCTTACTTGTGCAATGTACACATGGAGTCCCATACCCCCATATATACTACGTAAACTCATTTAGAAGATATAAATGCAAAAAACATTCATAAACATAATTCATGTATTGACATAGAAAAGTCACTTAACATGCATTCATACAATTCATACAAACATAACATAAGTCTTACTTTCATATAAGTACTAATATTATCCTTTCTTGGAGCTATGATTATAGTCCATCAATCTTATCTTAATTCATTTCTTACTTTGGGAGACTTAGACATAACCGACTTAGACCATGTGAGCTACATGGAATCTGATGTTTTCCTCTCACACCGAAAAAAAAGGGTTAACCAATCATACAAATCTATATAGGTGGTATCCACAAGCTACAACCTACAGAGGCACTGGAACATGGAGATTGCTTCTAGAAACCATGACTTACAAGCGTGGAGGTTTCCATCTCATGAAACATTATCTATGTTGGGAACCCGGATTTGCTAAACGTGAAGGTTCTCTTGGGGGAATCCGGACTAACTAAACCTAAAGAACCTACTCGTTGTAAAATCATTCACTACTCACATGTTATAATTTAAGAGTTTGGTTGGAGTTATTGTTAAAAGCTGAATATTTTTAGGATTATTTTTTTAAAATATTTTTTTAGGAAAAATCTTTTGATAAAAAGTAATTTACGTTTGAATAATTTATTTGAAAAGTTTTTTTGATAAGAAAATTGTGTTTAACTAATCTTTTTAGAAAAGTACTTTTGAGAATCAAATTACGAAAAGGACAATCATTAATGAACTTTTATTATTAAGATTATTTTACATAGATATATTATTTTAGAAATTTTAATTAATTTTTTGTTGTTATTAAATTAAAGATACATATTCAAATTTTCAATAAATATTATACATACATGAATAAAATATAAATTAAATATCGATATAATATTAACATGAGAATTTTGAATATAATTAAAAATGTCAATCCAAATAAATTCAAAAATCATTCTACGATATAATCACTATATACAAATATTCACAATAAAAATAAATAAGTTAAAGGATATATTAGTAATTATGTATAAATGGAAGGATATTTTTGGTCTTGAAATAAAGAATTCTTTGTTTCTGCTTTTTTAAAAGGAAAAAATTAGTTTCTTTCCAACAACAGAAAAATTGTTGTTCAAAAGAAATTTCATTATTAGACTAACCAAGCCTTAAAAAAGATCTTATAATAAGAATTTTTAGCATCCCAACAACTATCAAAAAAAACTTTTGGTGTATGTTATGCTAATTTTTTTAAAAAAAATATGTATTATTATTATTATTTTTTAAAGTCATAAATATTCTATTCATGTGGTTTTCGTGTTACTTATGAGAAAAGACATAAATTACCAATGAAGTTGTTTTGAATTTTCAAAAAGACACTTGGGTGTCCTATTACCCCACAAAAGTATTAAATACCTTTATAAATAGATCATTTTGATCCATTTTTTCAAATGTTTTATGAACACACAACCGACGCGCGTGAGTGTAACAATTTGCTTCCCAAAATCAATTAAAAGACGTCACATTTCAATTAATTTCTCTGTTAATCAATGAAATTATAAAATACACCTTCTTCCCAAAAATTTGAGTTAATTTTCATGTCTGCTATCAAATTCATATGTGAATTGCAACTTCATACGAAAAATTTGAACATAAAAGGATATAGTAACCGTAACATATCTTTATTTTTCTAATAGTGGATGGGTCTACAGCTTCAACCGCTGCCGGAGTTCAAATTCTTATAAATTCATATATTTTTGCTGGTATTCTTTCATGAAGGAAATAGAAGATGTATTCAATGTCGCAAAATTGATTATTCTTCTCATTTTCTAGATGAGTGTTTAGCTTTCGTTTTCTTAGCTCGGGTGACCGGAAAAATACTTCTTCCATCGGTCGTTGTTGGCTTTGTGTCGAATGACAAAGCCATCAATGTCTCTTGCTTATGATTCACAATTAGAACTTGTGGTTGTTGTTCCTTTGATTTTTTAATGAAACTTGTTTTGAAATGTGATTATATCTAGTATTATGATTTCTTCAACAAGATTGCTCTTAATAATGTTTAAATTTAATTAAAATGGGTACAGGGGGTAAACATAACGCACACCTTCATAGATGCAGCAATGGGTATATTTATAAATGTAGTTAATACTTTTATGAGGTAATAGGACTCTCACAAAGTTAAGGTGTCTTTTTGAAAATTTGAAACAACTTCAATGGTAATTTTATGTCTTTAACACAGAATATTTGTGTGGTACATATATCTTACTAGATGGAGGAGGCCCGTGGCAAGAATGGGCCAAAAAGTCAAATAAATATTGAAGTTGGTATGGAGTTATTATGCTTGTAAAAATCTTAATATTAATATTAATGAATTAAGGGTTACGGTTTCTGCAGAATATAGTTAATATCATATACTATTACAAATATTCAAAATATGTACAGTAGATATCAGTATGTTGTTGACTTGAACGATCTACAAATACTAACTAATGTAATGCACCCAAAAGATATAGAAGATATTCAATTTTGACATATACGATTACTATGTTATTGTTTATCATACGTAAAGGACGTCGGAGTTAACTTCTTAGTCGCTAATCTTCTTCAATCAAAAAACCATAGCATAGGGAGTCGTTGGGGGATCCTAAGATAATGTTAATAAATTCACAAAGTTGAGTTGGTTGATGATGGAAGTGAAACTTTTTGAAAAGTGACATATGACACAAAAATGTGGGATAAAATATTACCTGGAAAGATAAATAATTAAGGCATCCTAAAAAGTTAAATAACTGATACATTCCATTCTTTCTATTGAGTGAATTTGTACCAATTGAGAATACAAAAACTTCATTAAACAAAAGTCACAAAATCAAGTAAGGGAGTTCCTGTAATTAGACAGTTTAAAGTTTATCAAAAGCTGAAAAATGGCAACACATAGCAAAACAATTTAAATCTGAGAATCCGATCCCTCAAAACGGATGAAAGAGTTTGAACTCCAAACTTGCACATTTTTAGCACAGAAACTGGAAATGAGCAAATGGTAACTTCAAAAAGGGAAAAATATAGTCAATGAAAATCCGAGCGACACCAAAAATAAAGGAGGTAAACTTTAGAAAGACTGAAATTTTCTTTAAATTTACTCTTCTAGCTTCATCAGCACGATGAGAACAAATTTATATTTATTAATCAGGGTATAGAGATATGATCAAATGAATCTTGATATGATGTTATATTTCAGAGAATTTATTTACAAAGCAATCAAATAAATCTTGATATATCGACAGGTGGAGGAGGAAAAAAAAGAGCTAATCATCCACAATGAGCAGAATTTTTAAGGTAAATTTATGTGCCCATTACGTATCAAATAATAAGAAAGTCATGAAATCGATAAAATTTATAGATTCGCCCTTGAATCTCTATGTGAATCAGCAGGTTCAGATGATCAGCTCTATAATTAGGGTAATAGAGGTCTATCATTCTTGGAACCAAGTTAGGTGTTTGAGAGTATAGATGTTCCATAAGTGTATTGGAATGTTGGCATGGTAATAGTTCACAATTCATTTTCATAAAAAGAAAAGACATGTGAATGCTTATTAAATTCACAAATACACACAGATCACTGCCCAAAGACGTGGTGTTTGCAGAGCTCTTTTTTAGATTCGTGAGGACAACACACATCTCAAACAATAGCCCTGGTCTATCACTCGGACTATTGACACGGGATGATCATTGGTTTTTCCACCTTACTTAAATTTTCAATAGGACGATCTAACTGCCACCTAGGACATTCTAATTTTGCACGTCAGTTTTGCCACCTTAAATTTTCAATAGGATGATATGGTTATATGAACTAATTAGATAACAACAAAGACAAAATATTTCCACCTTTAAAGCAAACTAAAGTGGTAAATTCAATTCAGCTATTCGTGTATGAGTTTTTCAGAGCAACATATATGCTTTATGTGTAAGAGTAGTATGACAAAAGGATCAATGCCCAATGCTATAGATTGATTGCATAGAAGATGTTTATAAACATACCGAATGCATTCATGTTATGTTCTCTTCTTATTTATGTTTTAGTAGCAATTCCCTGTTATAAGTGTTGTAACAATTAATAAACAACTACATGTATAAAAAAATCCACCAAGAATAATACATCCAGAAAGTGGAAAATTAAATATTTAAAATCAGACGACTATACTAGGAAACATGAAACATATATAATTTTATAGGTAGAGTAAAGATCGTTAATCAAAGAAAGTTTGTAGATCCTAACTACGAAAAACATATATTTACTTGATCATCGAAAAAGGAATGAAGTAGATACAAATTTTCTTGGATAAACACATTTAATAATATACTGCTACATTCCAAGGACCTGTATGGTTATAGATATTCAAGTAGATACAAATTTGAAATAAATTTATTTGGTCATAAAATTTCACAATTTTTAATAAAACTTTTTGACAAAAAAATCCAAATTCTCAAAAATTAGAAAGAAACAAAAAGTGATATTTGGATCAAAATCAAATTTGTGAGTACTTTTAAAATTTTAAAACTTCCCCAAATTCTTTATATTTCTACTAGTAGAGCGAAGTGAGAGACGACCAATGTCAAGGTTTTAAATATACTCATTTTAAAGTGTAATATATAATCGTCATACTTAACTTTTTTAACAAACATAATCTATCTTTAATTTCCCTTTAACAGTTCTCTCTCTTTAGGAAGATTATTGATTAACGTATCAACTAAACCTCATTCAATACTAGGTGTAGACGATCGTTATGCAGTATAAATTCAACAAATGTCTTAGGGTCGATTTTGAATTAAAATATGAAGTTATAACGTTGACTTTTGCAGTTATAGGACTAAAAGTTTTCGGAAACTATGGACCAAATTGGAGGAGTAGTTACAATTCAAAAGTGAGATGTTCTTTTAGACTAGAGAACAAACTTCCACAATGAACTAGGAACAACCAAATAGGAGAAAGATGCTTGGGGTATTGACTAACCAACTGCTAATTTCAACTCAACGGGTGCGAATCACTAACCAAAAATGTTAATTCTTCATGGGTAGGATGGACTTTTGGTGAGAGGCTTTTCTCTTCAACAATTACCTCATTTGCATTGAGTTCTCAACCTCACCACACTACATAAAAAGACAAGTTCACAACCTCACCACATCTACTGTCTTGAACTAGATACATATGATGAATCTTGGGCTTCACTTTCTAAAGTTGAAACCGTATGTAATGACCCACTAACAACGAGTGCCAACTTATCACCTTAGATTTACACTTCTTTCTCAAGCAAGCACAAAACCTGAATTATGTTGAAATAAATATACAATATAGAGGTTAAACCATAACAACTCAGACCCATTTCAAATTAACACCAAAATCAATAATAACTAGCACCAATCAAGTCAAATACAACAATTTGTTACATTATCAAACCTACAAGATTGGGGATTTAGCCAATCATCATAAAATAAAGAAATTCAATACCTGCTACATGATCCATGGCTGGGTATTTGAAAGTAGAAGTTCTAAGATGAATAATACTTTACTATTACAATACCCAATTGAAATTTTTTGCCAAAATTGCTTAAAATCCATAATAGTGTTTTTGTTCTCTCTATTTCATTCCTCACAATGACTCAATGCTTTATATCTCTTCCAAAAATCAATATATATTGATCAAAGGTATGGATTTTTGTGGTCAATCAGCGAGGAAAGTCGGACTTTGCCGACCAGTCAACGACTAGCCTGTCATCCTTCCCTATCACCTTATTTCTTCACATTTTCCTCGTTCCAACACTATAACTTAGGGCGATCTAGATCGGGATTTCCGATCAATTCCACAATGTGACCTTTAGTCTTTTAGATTTCCAATTCTATTTTACCTTAGTCTCGACCAATACGTTCGGCAACACAATCTTCTTCTGCTGACGCAGTCAGCGACTCGCTGATAGGGTACGTAGTTTTCCTAAGTTTTTCATGTTATTGTATCAGTGTTCTGTAAATTTAGCCCCCCCCCCCCCCCTTCCAGCTTGTGTTGTTTTTTTAGCCTATTAGTGTCCTTGCTTTGTTCTTCCACCCATATACCTAAAAATTACGAATTTAACATAAATTTATGGCATAAATTGAGTATTTAAGGGCACTAATCAATATACACATAGCTCCACATGATTCCAAATCCCAAACTCATCAACACCCCCAACTTGAAATTTTACTTGTCCTCAAGTAAAACTCATGATCAGTTGTTCAAAAGGATGTCTCAAATAGTGCTACAAAAGACTCAACATGAATGCACACAATAAGACTCAAGTACTAATATAATGATCAATTGTTCACTCAAAGATTCAAATTGTTACTCACCATTATCAAAGATGTTCAAGTTGACAATAGTTTCTTCGAATGCAAGTTCAACCTCAACAAAGGTACACAAATGCCTTTACACAAAGAAGATTCCTTATTCACAGAAAGGTCTTCAACAATTTATAGTTTTGGAATAGCATAAGACTCTCCCACTTATAAAGATGAGCACATGCATGATTTCACTCATACATTTTCCATTATATTCCAATCAAAATTGTTTCAACTCACTCAAGGTCACAAAGGTCTTTTCAAGGATTTTAATGGCATTGAGTTTAAAGGTATGGTCATTTCGTATCAGTAGTTGGTCTGAATAACTTTCTCTTCCTTTTCTTCAACGTTTTGATCAAGCTCAAAGTTCACTTTCTTATTCAACTTCAAATGGATTGTCAGATACCCCATTTCATGTGCAACTTTCACTACTTTATTTCACAACTTTTTCATTATTTTTCTTTAGTTTTCTTTTTTCCTTTATCTCTTTTTTAAGGAGGTGTTCCATATTTTTCACAACCATTGATCAAAACCGACTTTTTCACACTTCTTGATTTACCTTCTCTTTTCACCACACCCCCAACTTAGGTGAAAGGCCTGACTTGACTATTCAAAAACCATCTGTTTCGTGAGAGTTATGGGTGAATTGATAGAGAGGGATAACAATTGTTCATGGTTCTTACAAGAAAAGGATGAGGCTCAAAGGATTCAACCATGGTCCACAAGGTTGGCTACAAAAAAAAGGTATCATGTGAATTTGTTTCACTTACCATAATTGTTTCGTAAGATTATTTCAAGAGATAGCACACTCAGTCAACCAAAATAACGGAGAAAATTCAAGGTGTAATCACACACAATATTCAATGTAAGCTCATGACACAAGGCATTGGCACCAATATCAAATGAAACTCCAGACTTTCTAGCCAGCGTGCAATGTTCATCACAAGAGACTCAGTTCTATGATCGGCTAGTCAAAACGAGATGCAACAGGTACACACATTGTTTATGCAACTTCATTTGGCCTATTTGTAGCAGCACATTCACTTCATTCAACTAAGAGCACTATTTGAGTCAACAGAATTGATCACAACAGATACTGGATAACTTTCTAGAGAACAAACGACTTACTAACAAGACTCCTACCACCCCCACCAAAAGCATCAAACATTTTACCCAATGTGAATAGAAAACAAACAATAATAAAAGTAAGGATAAACTACTTGCACTTGAATAAACAAAATAAGGTGATAAGGAATCTTCACTAGGTGCCCATTTGGTGAAATCTTGTTTGATGTACTGAACTGTTTGCCAATTCGCCAAATGGTCTGGAGCATGATAAATTTTCAGTCTGCAACCATCCCATGTTAGGGATGAAATATGGACAAGATAAAGTCCACTGAATACATCAGCGCAATGCCTAATGGAATTGAAACTTATCGAATTGTCTATGATTCGGGTCTCTTAGGTCTAATGCAAAAAGATGGTGAAATTTAGGTCACCCAATCACTTTGACGACTCATTGAGGGGTGAATGTATCCCGCCTAAAGTTATAGTGTCTCATCCCACTGTTGATGTCAAGAAGGCAATCAACTCCGATCCGTGTTAGCCTAACTTACTCGATGATCCGCTGATGGAATCTCATATTTGCAAAATCGCCTATACCTGCACATTCAGCACACATTATTCAAAACACTATCACCTGGGTTGCCTCCCAAGAAGTTTCTTATTTAAAGTCTTGGCGTTACATGGAAATGCACTCAAGCATCTTCCAAATACACCACTTCAATCACAGATATTTCATGGAATTTTCCAAATTATAACTTCAAGTGTTGCCCATTTACTTTGAAGGCAAGGTTGTCTTTACTTTTGACTTCAATGGCTCCATTAGTGAACACCCGTGTTACTCTAAATGGGCCTTACCCTTTGGATTTAAGCTTTCCTGAAAGATAGTTAGTCAAGAATTATACAGCAACACCTAATCTCCAACTCGGAATTCCCTCCTAAGGATTTTAGAATCATGCCGGTTCTTCATCTTTTCCTTGTAGAGTGTTGAAATTTCATAGGTCCTAAACCTGAATTCATCCAATTCATTGAGATGATCTACTCTTCCTTTTGAAGTTTTTTCCCAATCCAGATTCAGATCCTTTAATGCCCATAACGCTTTGTGTTCCAGTTCAACCGATAAACTGGCAACATTTTTCAAAGACTAGTTCATATAGGGACATACCAATTGGTGTGTTCTAGGCGGTGCAATATTCCCACAGAGCATCATCTAACTTTTGATACCAATCATTCATATTTGCATTTATGGTTGTAAACAAGATACTCTTAATCTCCCAATTTAAATATTCCACTTGTTCAATCGTTTGAGGATGATATGGCGTTGCTACTTTATGTCTCACCCAATATTTTCTCAATGCCGATGGGAAAACACTATTGAATAAATGGGATCCATATCACTAATAATAGCACGAGGAGTGTCGAACCTATCAATGACGTAGTGTTTTAGGAACTGAAAACCATTTCTCCCTTCATTGTCTTGTAGTGGCACAATTTCTACCCATTTTGAAACATAATCTACTACCACCAAAATTTATTTATTACTGAATGAACTCGCAAATGGACGATGATATATATTCCCCAAATATCAAAAACTCAACCTCCATAATAGGCTTCAGGGGCGGACACTCCACCTTGTTTTTGACATTGAGTGCATTTCTTAGCAAACTCATGAGCATCTTTCTAAAGTGATGGACAGTACTAACCACTTTGAAGAATTTTAGTAGATGTGTACACCCCACCATGATGACCACCAACTGGTGAAGCATGACAAGCATGGAGAATTTTGCTGAATTCCTTCTCCGGCACACATCTCTTAATGATATGTCTTGCACACTCTCTTAATAAGTATGGTGCATCCCAAAAGTATTTGTTGACATTGAAAAAAAACATATTTTGTTGATAGATGTTCAGTTCCTCTGGTATCAATCCACATACTACATAATTTGCACAATCAACTTACAAAAGAGATTGTTGTAGAGTTACCGTGAATACATGTTCATGGGGAAAGGCGCCATTTATGTCTCCCCCATCTTGTCATTCTCCTTGACTTTTAAACCTTATAGGTGGTCATCCACCTGATTTTCACGACCTTTTATCTTTGACTTCAAAGTCAAATTCTTACAACAGCAGCACCCACCTTATTATTCTTGACTTGACATCTTTCTTTTCCATCAACTACCGCAGAGTAGTGTGATCTGTATGAACTATCACTTTGGTACCTGGCAAGTATGTTTAAAATTTTAAAATGTATATTCCACCGCAAGTAATTCTTGCTCCATAAATTTATAGTTGAACTAAGAACCAATCAGAGTTTTGCTTCTGTAGTAAATGGGATAGAATAACTTATTGTGTTTTTCCCCAGCACAATGCCTAGTGTCCGCTTACATCACACATCAATTATAAGGGTGATGACCAATCAGGATTAATGCTACCAAAGTGTAAATCAATATCTCTTTCAAACATTTAAATACTATCATGCAAGCATCATCAAAATTGAATTTGTACTTCCTTCTACAAAGGTTTGCACAAAGGGTGTGTAGTTTTTGAAAAGATTTTATGAACCTCCTGTAAAAACTAGCATGCCACAAGAAACTTTGAATGCCTTTCAGCGAGATTGGTGGTGGTATCTTCTCAATGACTTTAATTTTTGTTCTATCGACTGACAACCCTTTTGTTAGACTTTGTGACTAAGAATTATGCCGTCCCTAAC
Organism: Solanum lycopersicum; assembly: GCF_036512215.1. Classification (NCBI taxonomy): domain Eukaryota; kingdom Viridiplantae; phylum Streptophyta; class Magnoliopsida; order Solanales; family Solanaceae; genus Solanum; species Solanum lycopersicum. The sequence continues at coordinate 53,296,067 of NC_090804.1, read as the reverse complement.
CATGAAGTGGCATTTCTCCCATGTTAAGACCAAATTTGTCTCCACACATCTCTGAAGGACCTTCCCTAAGTGTGCCAAGCATGCTTCAAAAATATCACCCACAATTGAGAAGTCATCCACAAAGACTTCCATTGAATCTTCTACCATATCAGTGAAAATAGATAGCATGGAACGTTAAAATGTTGCTAGAGCATAACACAGGCCGAACGACATTCTTTTGAAAGTGAAATTCCCATAAGGAAAAGTGGAAGTGGTTTTTTTCTTGACCTTTTGGAGCAATAAAGATTTGATTATAGTCGGAGTACCCATCCAAGAAGCAATACCATCCATCCTCTTTTTAAAATTTGATCAAACATCTAATCCATAAAGGGCATCGAAAGTGATATTTTTTGGTCCATAAGTTCCATTTCTGGTAATCCATGTATACTCGCCATTCGGTTACCAATATCATAGAAACAAGGTCCCCCTTTTCATTTGGGACCACCATGATGCATCCTTTTTTTGTATACATTGGAACGGACTGAACCACTTACTATACACAATAGGGTAAATCAACCATGTATACAACCACTTTATTATCTCCTTATTCACCACCTCTTGCATCTGTTGGTTCAATTTCCTTTAATGCTCAACACTCGGCTTATATTTGCTATCAAGCTGAATTTTATTAGTACAAATGTTAGGCTATATGGACACAGTGTCAGTGATAGTCCATCCAATGGCTTAGATGTATCTTCTCAACACTTCAAAGATCAACTTCACTTGGGGGAAAGATTTTATTTTCCCCCAAGAATATGGGAGAGAAGTACTTTTAACTCAAGTTTTGGTTGTTCCTCCGTTGATGGCTTTGGCAGAGGATTTTCCTGATTCTTTAGATCGATATCCAACTTTAATGGAGTCTTCGAAAATTCCCCAAACCCAAAAAGGTAGCTACTACCTCATCATAACCTCGGACTTCAAATTCATCATATTTGGCAAGTACCGCTTCAAGTGGATTACTCATGCACATCAAATGGCTAACACTAGTCATAGCTTCATAAATTAAATCAATAGTCGAAACCACATGAATATCACATGGGTGCTTCGTAGACTTACACACATTAAAGGTTACTTCATCTCTATTCACCCGGAACTTTAACTCTTTACTTTCAACATCTACTAATTCTCTCCCGATTTCCAAGAAAGGTCTTCTTAAAATAATTGAATTTACGCATCAATCCCATGATCAAGGATGATAAAATCAGCCGGAAATAAAACTAATCGGTCAACCTTTACCAAGAAATGATAGAGTATTCCCATAGGGTGCTTCATAGATCGAACTTCCATCAAAAACCTCATTTTTGTGGATTTTTGTTCAACCAAACCAAGTTGCTTACAGATTACATACGGCATTAGGCTTATACTTGATCCTAAATCACATAAGACCTTGGCTAATTGGAGCATACTGATTGTTCAAGGAATGATGAAGGCTTCAGGATCTTCTTTCTTTTTTATCATCTCATTATTCATGATTGCACTACAAGTATGAGAGACTTCAATTGTTTCAAAGTCCAAGATTCTTTTCTTTGTGACTAACTCCTTCATAAACTTGGCATAACCAGACATCTCCAACATTGCCTTCACTAGAGGGAGATTAATTGATAATGTCTTGAACACCGATAAGAAATTCTTGAACTTTTTATCCTCATTTTTATTCTTAAGACGTTTGGGAAATAGAGGAGTGATTTTGGGAAGAGGTTGCACAACTTTTGACATTGGCGTGCCTTTTGATGCATCTGTTTGTAACTCTTTGGCAATGCTTTGTTGAATCAGTTCTATTCTTTCTCAACACCTTTGTCTTATTCATTATATTATTCTTTATTATTACCCTCCATATCACCTACCGCTACTCTCCCACTATGCATAACCATAGTCGGACCTCTATCACCCCATCCCCAAAAGTTGTGATGTGTATGGTTTTGCCGTCCCCTATCATTTTTTTTCAATTGTGCTGAAAGTAGACTCAACTAACCTTCAAGTAGCTTGATTGCGTCAGCATGAGAGTTCACCCTATTTGTTAATGACGAGAAACTGAATTTCATCCCTTTAAGCAAATAAATCGAACCCTCAACATTGTCAAGGATACGAGAAAATAAGTCGTCCATTCGGAGACTACTTGCACTCCCCTTTGACTTTGGGCTCTCACTCTATTGGTTGTGGTCTTCTTCATAATCATCCTCTCTTCTCCAAGAATCACTTTGCTTGGCCCATTCTCGATAGTATCTTCTTTTCTCTTCTTCTCTGTGAGAGTTCCAACCTTGATTCTCGTCTGCTTTAAATAGCATGAGTGGAAACCCTCATCATATCTATTAGAGTTCAAACCTTGAGTATCCTCGGTTTTAAATAGCTCGAGAAAGAAACCTCCTTAACTCTAAATACTCCCCTTGTTCCTTTGGGATTTTTCACATTCCCTAATGCTTGTGCTTGTAGTAGCTCCATTTGGGATAAATTCTTCTCGATGTTCTCATACCTTCCTTTTTCCTTATAAACTTGCTCTTGGGTCATTCTAAAGCAAAAGGGAGAGACTTGATCATCTTGATTATACCAATCTAGATTTATTTTTATCATGTCATCAAAAAGTAATGAAGCCATATCAAAGGATTGCAACATTATCCCACCTCGAGCCAATTGATCATCCACTTCTTTATTTACCAAATCAAGACTTTGGTAAAAGTATTATAGAAACATATTGTCTAGTAGTCCCTGAGTCAGGTATTGAATTAGGAGTTTCTTAAACGTTAGTACATTTCATGAATGGGTTCACCCTCTAATCTCTTGAAACCATGAATGTTATCTTTGAGTTTCATCATCCTTGATGGGGGAAAGAACCTCGGGTTGAATTTCGTGGTAAGCTCATCCCACAATGTGATGGAATTCTTTGTTAACTCAACCAACAGTTTTCTAGCTTCCCCTGTCAGAGATAGTGGAAATAAACTGATCCGGATTGATTCTTGCGGACATTCTTGAATGAGAACGGACTGCGCAAACAACTATAAAATTCCACACATGATTATGTGGGTCTTCAAGAGTCAACCCTCTATAGGGTCCCTTCATTTGAAAGATATGGAGAGTTGTGCTCGTAGCGTCAAATATAGCATCCTTTTTGGGTGATGGTAGCCAAATTGTACCAATTCCACCCAATTGGAATTTATTGTTCACACTATGGATATGATAAATATCATCTTGGTGACTCGCTTGTCTATTGTTCATCTCTATCGCACTCATTTTCTTTTCTACTCACCACAACCAACACAAACAGAACATAACCTACATAGATTCCACTATAATCTACAAATTCACAAATTAAACTTTGACAAAGAAATTCTAAACAACTCTACTCCCTGGCAGCAACGCCATTTTGATAAATGTATCCACTACACCTCATCCAGTAGTAGGTGTAGACGATCGTTAAGCAGTATAAACCCAACAATAGATTTGGGGTTGATCTCATATTGAGTAGTTTCATTTTAAATTCAAATATGAATTTATAACAGTGACTTTTGTAGCTGAAAGAATAAAAGTTTTAAGAATATATGGACCAAATTGGAGGAGTAATCACAATTCCGAAATGAGTGGTTTTATTTTAAACTAGAAAACAACTTCCACTATGAACTATGAACAACCAAATATGATAAAGATGCTTGGTAGATTGACTAATTGATGAGTCTAAGATTTGTACTCGTCCAGGACTTTATTTACTATGACTTAGTGTCCTTAAATGCTTATTTCGTGCAAATAAATACTGTAAAACCCTTGACTTCCAAGTATATTGATTAAGGTACAAAGTAAGGATACTAATTTTTAAAAAGGAACAAAGCGAGCTGAAAGAATGAAGAAAAGCATGTTGCATGATCACCAAGTCCACTTAGCGAGTCGTTGAATGTCTATTTAACCGCCTAAATTTCTGTGTGTGCCAAGCCCCGAAAGAAAGAACCGAGTGGTGAGACAATGGAGCAGCCTGTTGATAGCAAGTTCTTATGCTATGCGGTGTTAGATTACCGAAAGTTACACATCTTAAGAATGCTGAAAGTCAAGGCAGAAGGGCGATGAAAATGAGCAAAGGGTGGATCGCCGAGTGTTTTGGCGAGCCAGACTTAATTCGCCGAGTGACTCTTCGCAACACATTTTTTATGACTGTAAAAAATATTATTGTACATTTAGTTTAGTATCATTTAATTATCTAATTTTCATTAGATTGATTATTCTGAGGATTGAGACAAGTTTTCTCTAGTTTTCCCAAGCTTTGAAGATTGAGATTTTTCACTTTTGAGAAATTGGAAGTGGGTCATTGATTCTTCAAATTGGACCATTATGAAGACTAAATCAATCTTACCCAGTTGATGGGAACTCTATTTGGTAATACTTTTAATCTTTTTTTATATCTAGATAAAACCCCAATTCTTAGGCCGTGATTATCTGATGATGGGTTGATTTTATCATGATTATTGCTAATAGTTAGTTTAAATGCGGTTGAGAAGTGAGTTTAATAGGTAACTGTGGTTAAATATAAAAATCGTAGTTGCAAATGCAGTTTTACCCTTGTGTTTTTGGAGAGAAGTTTTAAAACTAAGCTTATTGATTGAGGTTAGTAAGTTTTGGGTTGACATGGGTAAAGCTCGAGAGAGTGAACCCTAAACTCAATCAACACATTAAGCTCGAGAGAATGAATAGACTAAGGTTTGGGATGGTCTCATTTTGCTTGCTTGTTAATGTTCGAGAGAAATCAACTTGTTTCAGGGTAAATTGTTCGAGTGAAAAATTATCCCCTCCATGGCTTTGCTAACTCACTAATATACAACTATTTCCTAAAAATTGTAATTACCATTTGTCTATATTAGCCTACAATCGAATCACATCCCAAGAACCTGCATCATTATTGTTATTTCGTATTGATTTCCGTTATCTATAGTTGATAGTTCAAACTAAAAATCCCTTATTTTAATATGTGTGTCACTACCTGATTTCGATTATGTATTTATTTGATAATGTCTATTCTAATTGTTGATTTGACCATATTCATACTTTCTAATTAATTTTTAAACATGTACCGCTCCCTCTGGGATTCGACCCCGACTTATTTAGTTGGATTTTATACTGACTAGCTATCGTTGACACCTAGAATTGGAAGAAGTGTCCTTGAAATGCTAATCAAATGGCACCGCTGTTGGGAGTGGTGTTGTTTGAGATTTTTTGGATGAAGTTGAATTTTTCACTTTTTGGTCATAGTTTAATCTACTTACATTTAGTTTTGCTTTGTGCTTTGGTTGTTTAGAATGGAAGAAAAGATCATATCTTGTAGTAATGGTAACCAAGTGAGTCTCCCTTCAGCAAAAATAATTATTCTTTGGGATAACATCCTAAGTTTCAGGAAATTGGAGGGTGAGGCAATCAATGAAATGTAGTTGAGATTCAAGACAATTTCTGCAATGCCCAACTCATAAAATCTCATATAAAATTCTACTAGACTGCTTCTATATAGGTCTTAGTCTTCAGAACAAAAGAGTGGCTGACCAACTTTCTCAAGGTGATCTCATACGACTTCTCGATAGCCAACTTTCTATGGGTGATCTCGTACGATGACCCTATACAATATAAACCCAACTCCTTGATCACATGACTAAGACCAACAAGGAGACTGAGAACGACCAAATCTTGGAAACACTATTGACTCAAGTAGATCTCTTGGACAGAAAGATAATGGAATAAGGAGTATCATACAAAGATAAATATTGGTACATTCCTCCTCACAAGAGTAGAAAGATTAAAGATTATGAGGGCGGACAAGTAGAAGATATACTCTCATTGTTTCTCCACAAAGTCGAAGAACATGATAGAGTGTTGAAAGAGATAAAAGAGAATGTCTCACTGTTGAATTAGATGACTGTTTCTCATTCCATATCTATTCAGCTACTAGAGACATAATTGGGTCATATGTTATCTCATCTCTACCCCAAACAAAATGTGGGACTGCCTAATGGTACTATTACAAACCCCAGGAATGAAGTTTGAGTGAGACTTGTATCGTGCCGCAACGTTATCTAAGGCGATTCTTGAGAGGCAACCCAAGTATTTATTGCTTTATTTTTGTTTTGAAATAATCATGTGTTGATTTTTCAAGTTCAAGTAAAATGTATTTGAAAAGTGCAGGTTGGCGAGCAAATGGCCCACTCAGGGACTTGCTGAAACAGTTAGCCAACTCGACTTGGACCACCGTTGGACTCAAGGAATCAGAATGTAGAGTCTGTAAAATTTGGCGGGCCATCGAAAATCTACATTTCATTGAACAGGCCTATGATCACGACTTAGTCCTCCGTTTGGACCCCTTAATTAACTGAAGGTCATGTAAACTCAACGAGGTAAGTGACCACTAGGATATCACTGAGTGGTTTTGCAAAGAAAATTAATGTCTCTCAAAGGGAAAGAACTAGGCAGATTTTTAAAGTCCAAAGATTTGAAATTTCAAACTCTTTCACATTTTATCACTTTTTAACTTTCTAAAATCACACCCGCACTATGTTTTCTACATTTTCGTGTTGTTAATACTTTTTGGTTATTGATCCTGGGTTTGGAGTTGGACATTTTACCACCTAGCATTTCAATTCATATATTCGGCATTGAAGGTTGTTTTTCCGAACCCAAACTCATAAATTAACGTTAAACTCAATTGCATTGTAATATATTGTTATGGATTATGTTGGGCCTCTTTGAATCTATAGTACTTTGATTGTTTTGTTGTATTAAATTCGATATCATTCCTAAATTTCTAATTGTTAATTATCCCAAATTTGTGCCTTAAAATTGATCTAAATTTTTGGTTTGTGCTTATTTGTTGTTGGGTACGGTCAGATGAAGTCTGAGTAACCCAAATTTGTCTAAATGATGTGGTTTGCTCAGTGGTGGAGCATTTGACGTCATTCTTAAGGGCTTAAGTCGTCAAATGACCAAATTTTTGCCAGACCGGGGAAAGTTTGAGTACCCCGATGGCATGGGTCTTATGCGTCTAGATTAAATTGAATTGGTGCATGGTTTGATTTCTTTTTCGACGCCTGCGAGGTTAATTTTTGAAAGTTGGGATTGAAAATAGCATGTTGGGTAGTTTGGCGAGCTCGGTCGAGCTTGCCAAACCACTCGGCGGTTCGCCGAATCCCCCTTTATTGTTTTTAATTTCATGTGATTATTGAGTGTGGGATCAGTAACTTTCGGTGAGAATCCTGAGTTTCCCCAGTGCACACGCCGACGTGCCAAATGTCTACTTTGGTCACCCTTTCCCACCCTTAACCCCTAAAATGCACTATAATTTTTGGTGGGCTAATCTTTGCTCATCAAATGATGTCAGCGATTTGCCGAGTGGGCCTTCACATCGCCAATAGGCCTCTCTTTTAGAATATTTTTGGGCCAATCCTTTCAGCAAGCCATATATGGCTCTCAAAAGTGATTCGGTGACTCACCGGTCGATTCGGTTAGTCTGTCTACATGATTATTTAAGTGATTTGTCTTGAAATGTATCTAACTTTCTATGATGATTTTGTATATATGTCTAGAACCAACTTTGACATGCTGCCCCGTAAAAGAGAACAAGCCATAGTGATTAATGAAGGGGCAGCAAATCCCACTAAAAAGGGAAAGATGTACCTCTCAAGGTAGGCAAGCCAAGGGCAAGAGGCTTATATCTGAGGTTCTGAAGCACAACATCAAAAACGAGGGAGATTCCTTCAACTCCCAAGTTTCATTCTTTGAGTCCGATGATGACCAGCCTCTATAGTCTAGGCGAGCGGAGATTCGTGCTAGGTATCACCTTGAATCATCGAGAGCTTCAACGGCCACCCCTCCTACAACAGATACAGTGCCAGCTTTAGCAATGACTATGGTCCTAGTGCTACCAGTATAGGTTCCTCCTCCCTAGATACTCAAAAAATTAAAAACTTATGGGTTGTGGACAATTCTTGAGGAGAAGTTGTTATCCACATAGGGCTTAGTGGGTAGATAGTCCACAGTGAGGGACACACTCCAATATCATTGGTTTGAGAAGTTCACCGGGCATCAAGGACCTTATATCCTACATGGTTTTGGGAGTTCTACATGGCATACGGTGACATGATACTTAAGGGAAAGAACAAAGTTAGTGTCTTCGTGCCAATGAAATCTTTCATGGTCCGAGGGAAGGAAGTAGGGTGCAACAGCGATATAGCATTAATAATGTACTCGACAGGAATTTAGGTTCTACACTATCATATGAAGGTTTGTCTACAACAATGTCACTGGATGACTTGAGGCTTGCACCCTTGATTTCTTATACTACCTCGAGGTGGGTTGAGGCAGGATCTCACATAGAGAAGAAGGACTTGAACATTGCCACTATGTACTAGTTTGGGTTCATCAACACCTCTATCATGCCTTCACAGAACTAGTCCATCTTTTTCCACCCAATGGCGGCTATATAGAATCCATAATATCAAAGAAGACACTCAGCGTGTGACTCATCATTGAGGAGGAGATGGCCTTGAGAGCAAAATAATATCAGACGTCCCTTTCCTTCCCGGTCTTGATTATAGAGGTATGACGGTGTGTTGGAGTTCCTCGTGATGAGACAAGAGATATTGAGGAAACTCCACATCCTACACAGACATTCGACATATAGAGACGAGTACACGCGGGAGGAGACAGATAGGACGAGAGAAGATTTGGTGGAAACATCCCCAGAGATTGATGTTGTGAGGATTCTGGTAGAAGTGTCTTTGACTACTCCGGCCTCCGGACCTTCAATTACACCTGCTTCCACTTCTTCCTCCTAGGCTCCTAGTACTTCTACCACTTCCCAGCCTTCAAGGATTACTCAACCAACTATCATAAATATGGGGCACTTAGACCATTCAATGGATATGAGGGCTACTCGATTAGAGGTTGTGGTACCATAGATGATCGAGAGGGTTATTCTAATTGAACTAACACCCCTACGAGCATCTATTGACACTATCACAGCGAGAGTTGAGACTTGAGAGAGTAGACAGGGGGTGATATCAAAGCTGACGGCTTTAAATTTCGAGGTCAATGATTTGAGAAAGGATGTGGACTACTTGAAGTCCATTGACTTCACTTCACTTCTAGAGGTAGCTGATAATGTGGATGCCCCGACTACTTCTAAGATTTCTCCAACCACCACTGGAGACGTACAGATGGATGACATAGTAGTTGATGAGTCAGAGGCAGAGGCCGATGAGGATCAGATAGAGGTACCAGAGGAGACCATCTATGGAGACCTGCCTAAAATTGAGAAAACAATTGTAGAGTCATTGATTCAGACATCGCTAATAGACACATCCATGGTAGGCCCTAGTGAATTAAGTGATACCGATGTGACACCGGGCACTGATGCATCAACAGATGGAAGAACTGTGTAGACGGGATTTTCTTTTCCCCACTCTATCATATTTATTGTCTTTTTAGTATTTTGTTGCATTTGAGGACCAATTGTTTTTTTTGTGGTGGGGTGAGGTTTTTACATACCTACTCTTGTGTTTATAATTTTTTTTGTATATATTGGGTTTTTGTTATATAAATTGTGTTTTGACATTGTTTTGTCAATGTTCAAGCTTATGGCCCCTTATTTTGATTGCAAAATTGTTTTTCATCCTTCTAAAAAAGTTTTGCCACCTCTTGTTGTTTTTATTGTGGTTGTTCTTGTGCAAATTTGAGTATGGTTATGATCAATACTTATGACTTGAATAGTGTTCTTAATCAAAAAAAAATGAATGTGCAACTACAATGAGGTCAAATGAAGTTGCGTAGACAATATGTGAACTTTTTGCATCTCGTTGTGACTAGTCGGTTATCGAATGAGTCTCTTCTAATGAATATTGCAAACTAGAGAAAGTGTGGAGTGTTGTTTGAAATTAGTGTCAATGCCTTGTGTCATGAGCTTACCGTGAATCCTGTGTGATGACACCTAGAAATTTCCCCATTGGTCCGGTTGACTAAGTGATGCAAGCTCTTGAAATGATCTTATCCAAAAAATTTGAAAAGTGAACCAATTTGACATTATACCTTTTTTGTGGCCAGCCTTTCGAGTGTGTGAACTTTTCTTGTACTCCAATTTTTAGCCTTATCCTTTTCATGCAAGAAACTTGATGCAATTATAACCCCTCTTTATCCATTCACCCATAATTTGTTTGTTTGAATAGACGACTTAGGCCAAAATCCTAACTTGTGGGTGTGGTGAAAGAAGAAGGTAAATAAAGAAGTGCATAGAAGTCCCCCTTTTTCCCCATGATCTTGAAACATATGGAACCCTTTCATACAAAAAAAAAAGAGAAAAAAAACTAGTTATGAAATAAAGTTGTGAAAGTTGCAAAAGAAATGGGGTGTCCAGTATTCCATGGAAAGTGAATAATAAAGTGAACTTTGATCATGAATGAGAATGTTGAAGAAAAGGAACGAAGTGATGTTCATACCACATTTCATGAGGATAGAAACCACTAAACCTAAATGACCATACATTTACATTCTATATTGTTACAAGACTTTAAAAGACCTTTTTGATCTTGAATGATCTCAAGTGAATGTTGATTGGAAAATAAGGATAAACTTATGGGTGAATTCATGCATGTGTTTATCTTTGTGAGTATGAGAGTTGTATGTGATTTCGGAGCTATTCAATAAATTATTGAAAAGTTGTGTGTGAATATGGAATCATCTTTGCATGAGGGAATTTGAGTAACTTTATTGAGCTTGAACTTGCATTTGAAGCGAGTATTTTGAACTTCAAAATCTTTGATAATGGTGAGTCGCAACTAGAATCTTTGAGTGCACAATTGATCCTTGCATAATAAGTTGAGTCTTGTTATGTGCATTTCTAATTGAGTCTTTTATAGAACTCTTTGAGACATCCTTTTTGAACTGCTAAACTTGAGTTTTACTTGATGACAAACAAAAAGAATAAATTGGGGGTGTTGATGATCCAAGATCTGGACTCATTTAGGGCTTTATTTACCATGATTAAGTGTCCTCAAAGGCTTATTTTGTGCCAATAAACTTATATAAAACCCTTTATTTACAGGTATATGGATTAAGGAACAAAGCAAGAACACTAATTTACAAAATGGGACTAAGCGAGCTGAAAGAATGAAGAAAAGCACGTCTAATGATCGTCAAGTCCACTTGGCGAGTCGTCAAATGGCGACTTGACTGCCTAAAGTTCCATTGTGCCAAGCCCTGAAGGAAAGAACTAAGTTGGCAAGAGAATGGTGCAGTGGGTGGATCACCAGTGGTTCCCCAATGCAGTGTTGGATCATCCAAAGTTAAGACCTTGAGGATGCTGAAGGCCGACTTACTTCACCAAGTGACTCTTCGCAACACATTTTTGGCAATTATAGATACATTTTTTAACATTTATTTTAGTATCAACCAGTTACCTAATTTTCATTATATCGATTATTCTGAGTATTGAGACAAGTTTTATCTAGTTTTCCCGAGCTTTGAAGAATTGAGGTTTTCCACATTTGAGAAATTGGAAATGGGTATTTAACATTCTTCTCATTGGACCATTGTAAATACTAAATCAAGTTTACATATTTAATGGAAAATCAATTTGGTAACAATTTTTATCGTTTTATGATGTCTATAGAAAACCCCAATACTTGGGGTGTGATTATGTGATTATGGGTTGATTTAGTTTATGTGTATTGCTAACTTTTAGTTTATATGATGTTTAGAAGTGAGTTCAATTAGTAAGTGTGAATTAATTTAAGAATTGTAGTTGAAAATGTAGTTCTACCCTTGTATTTTTAGGCTTGCTCGAGACAAAGGGGTTTAAAACTAAGTTTATTGATTGATGGTCACTAGATATTGGGTTTACATGGGTTCGACTTAAGAGAGTGAACCTTAAACTCAATCCAACACATTCTTATCGACAGAGTGAATGGACTAAGGTGTGGGTTGGTCTTATTTGCTTGTTTGTTGATGTTCGAGAGAAATCAACTTGATTCCGGTTAAATTGTTTAAGAGGAAATGTATCCCCTCCATGGGTTAGCTTATTCACTAATATACTACTATTTCCTTATTGTTGCAATTAATATCAGCTTATAATCGAATAGCATCCCAAGAACCCGTCTCATTATTGTTATTCTGTATTGATTTTGTTGTCTATAGTTGATAGTTTAAACCATAACTCCCTTATTTAACATTTGTGTCACCTCCTTATTTGAATTTATGTCTTTATTCGATAATTCCTATTAATATGGTTTATTTGATCATATTCATACTTTCTAATTAATTCTCGAACACGTACCACTCCGTGTGGGATTCGACCCCAACTCATTTAGTTGGGTTTATACTGACTAGGGCGATTGTTGACACTTAAAATTGGAAGAAGTGTCCTTGAAACATTTATCACTAACCAACTGCTAAGTTCAACTCAACGGGTGCAAATCACTAACCAAAAATGCTAGTTCTTCATGGGTAAGATGGAGTTTAGGTGAGGCACTTTTCTCTTGAATAATTACCTTGTTTCCACTAAGTTCTGTCGAACCTCATCGCACTACATAAAAAGATCAGTCCACAACCTCACCACATCCACTCTCTTAAGATGAATACATAGGATGAAAATTGGGCTTCACTTTCTCAAGCTGAAACCATCATGACCCACTAACTATGGGTGCCAACTTATCAACTTAGTTTTACACTACTTTCTCAAGCAAGCATAAAACCCTAAATTATATTGAAATAAACATACAATATAGAGGCTAAACCACAACAATAACTCAGACCCGCTTCAAATTAACAGCAAAATCGATAATAGCTAATACCCATCAAGTCAAACTCAACAATTGGTTAATTTATCAAACCCCAAAATCATGGTTTTTGCCAATCTTCGTAAAAGAAAGAAATTCAATACCTACTACTTGCTCCATGGATAGGTATTTGAAAATCAAAGTTCTAAGATGATAATATCTTTTCTATTACCATGTCCAATTGAGATATCTTGCCAAAATTGCTTAAAATCAACAAGAGTAGTGTTTTTGTTCTCTCTATTTCGTTCCTCACAGTGACTGAATGTTTTCTCTCTTCCAAAAATCAATTTATACTGATTTTAGGTAAGGCTTTTTGGGGTCAATCGGCGAGGAAAGATTGGTTTGCCGACCAGTCAGCAAATCGCCGATCATCCTTGCCTATCGTCTTCTTTCTTCGCATTTTCCTCATTCTAGCATTATAGTTTAGGCAATCTAGATCGGGATCCCCAATCATTTCTGCGATACGCCCTTTAGTCTTTTAGCTCGCTAATTCTATTTTACCTTAGTCTAGACCAATATGTTCGGTGACACAATCTTCGAAGCAGTCAGCGACTCGCCGACAGGGAACGCAGTTCACCTAAGTTTTTCCTGTTTTAGGCTTAGTGTTCTATAAATTTAGGCGGTCCAAGGGCAATTTGGCGGTTCGCAGAGTTCTTTTGGAAATCGTTAGGCTTGCTTTTCTCCCCCCATTTTCCAACTTGTGTTGTTCTTTTTCCTATTAGTGTCCTCGCTTTGTTATTCCACCCATATACATGAAAATTACGGATTTAACATCAATTTATTGCACAAATTAGGCATTTGAGGACACTAAATTTATATACACATAGATCCAAATGAATCCAAATCTTGGACTCATCAATTACCCTATCAGTAAGAAAGAGGGGGGGAAATGTTATCATCTGTCTTGATCAATTTGTCGATGCATTAGAAATTCAGTCTTGCTCAATGAACTCTTTTCGCTATTTAGCCCATTGTTCTGTCAACGGAGATCATCTATGACAATTTTCCGTTCCTTCCCTCCCAAGCCTGCTCTCTTTGCCATTCAATTTTTCCACCTTTCAAACAAGTGATTCCACCTGAAGTGTAATTTCTTTTAGTAACAACTTCATTGACCTACCGTACTAGGAGACTAAGCATACAATCACTTGTTCGTACATATTTAGTTCCTATAGACTTAAGTGGTTTGATCATTCTTTTTATCTTCTTTTTCTATTTAGTGAGATTTAACAAAGTATGCATATTTTATTTTCTATTGAAGGATATTTGACGTTCACCACTTGTTTAAAATATATCTTAGCTAGAAAAATTATATTTTGTTTACATTGTTAAGTAAAATTTGAATTTCTGTACTCATTTTAAATTCCTTGAATGTTTAGAATTGTACAATAGACTTGTTGTTGTCAAATTGCCTCTTTGGTGAATGGTACCAGTTCTCATGTTAACATGTATTGAGCTTTTTGTTGTTCCTTGTATATTTATTTTTATTTGTTCATGTTTTTGTTTTGTTTCCAACCTGTGTTATAAAATCAGAAATTACTGATTCTAATAAATCATTCAGAAACACAAAGTAACTGAGAATTTTTTATAACCAGTAAATAAGATGAACAGAAGTTTATTTGTAAAAAATAATTTAATCTGTAAAAAAACGTACCAGAATCTGGAATACTCTTATTGAAAATTTAGGAAGAAAATCAAGTCCACTGAATTCACAGTGTCCCCTTAAGGAAATTATTCCCCTCTAGTATCCGAGGTTTGATTTGGAATATAACCTCCCAGGGTAAAATGATTTTAATCAGTAGAGTATAGATACCAAAAACTCTACTGTCAGCGAATCAATCCACAGCAGGAAAGTACACGAAGAAATATATGTTTTTAAGAAGAAGGAAGATCAGAAAAATTCGTAGTTAATATTCTGAAGACTGAATGGTATTTATAGGCAAGAAGAATATATTCTGAAAGGTTGCAACCCTTTCAGAATTAACACGACCATTAATGAAAGGTTGCAAACTTTCAAATGGTATTGACTGTTCCTGAAAGTTGCAACCTTTCAGAACAGTCATGGCGGGAAATTTTGAATATAACGGAATTTAAAACGGGTCACTCGATCGATCATTTGCCAAAGCCAAAGCCAAAGCCAAAGCCGAAGCCGAAGCGAGCGACGACGACGGCGCGAGGGGGGTCCCTCTTTCCAATCCTTTTAACAATTAATAGGAGTGTTTATTTATTTAAACTCTCCTATTTTCCTTTCCATTACCGATGAGGGACTATTGCCTTTTTCAATAAAGCATTAGAGGACTTTTCAAGTTTCCAACCTTTCAAGTTCTAAACCTTTCAAATTCCTCTCCTTCCCTCTATTTCCCATCAATTCTTGCTACATATCCAACAATCCCCCACATTGATGGGGAATAGTTATAACATAGGAATGCACGGACAATTGTGTACTTTACAAGCAAGGATTAATTGCATCTGGATAAGTAGGTTTCCCCTTGGACTTTCCGTAGTGAACATATGTCGGATATACTCGGTCAATCGGTAGATGTGATATCTTTGAACCGTCGAACTTTGGTGTATACCTAGACAACCATATGTCACACAATTAACCCTTTACTGTTTATGATTCTTACGGTTGTGTTCGTTTCAGCCATGAACACCTCCTGGTTTCATGAGTGTATAGAGAATAGGCTTTTGACATAAATTCTCTTTGAAGCGGCTTCCACTTCACACTCACATAGGTTATTTCTAACCGTGTCATCTCGTAGATACACTATTTGGTCAAATCTACCAAACTTAGCAAATCATTAAAAACTTTAAGCTTTATTACCTCATTAACAAGCCTTAAAGTCTTAACCTTTTCCTGAACATTGTCTTCATCATGAGAATGGATTGAGTTATTTGACAATGTCGAACCGTCAGCCACAACTTTGTTTTTCTCCTTGAATCTAGTTCTTGGGATCTCCAGTCTGCTAGATAGAGTTACCGTCATGCTGACTTGTCCTAAGCCGTAAACCCATTCCCTTAGATGATCTTTCAACTGCCTCTCTCACTAGGCCTTTCGTTAGTGGATCTGACACATTATCGCTTGACTTTACATAGTCAATTGTGATAATTCCACTAGAGAGCAGTTGTCTTATGGTGTTATGTCTACGTCGTATATGACGAGACTTCCCGTTGTACATAACGCTCCCTGCCCTACCTATTGCTGCTTGACTATCGCAATGTATGCAAATTGGTCCGACAGGTTTGGGCCAGAATGGAATATCCTCTAGGAAATTCCGGAGTCATTCTGCTTCTTCACCAGCCTTATCCAAAGCAATGAATTCAGATTCCATTGTGGAGCGAGCAATACATGTCTGTTTGGAAGATTTCCAAGAAACAGCTCCTCCACCAAGTATGAATACATAACCACTCGTGGATTTTACATCATTTGACCCGGTGATCCAATTGCATCACTATATCCTTCAATCACAGCAGGATATTTATTATAATGCAAAGCATAATGTTGTGTCCATTTTAGATAACCCAACACACGTTTCATAGCCATCCAGTGAGTTTGATTCAGATTACTAGTGTACCGACTCAGTTTACTAATAGCACATGCTATATCTGGTCGTGTGCAATTCATAATATACATCAAACTTCCCAACACTCTGGCATATTCCAATTGAGAGTCACTTTGACCTTCATTCTTTTTAAATGTACAACTTAAATCAATTGGAGTTTTGACTACATTGAAATTCAAGTAATTGAACTTATCCAATACTTTTTCAATATAATGAGATTGAGATAATGCTAGTCCCTGGGGAGTTTTGATAATCCTGACCCCTAAGATCAAATCAGCAACTCCTAAGTCTTTCATATCGAACTTGTTGGACAACATGCGCTTAGTAGCATTTATATCATCAATTTCTTTACTCATTATTAACATGTCATCAACATACAAACAAACAATGACTTCATGATTCATAACATTTTTGATGTAAATACATTTATCACATTCGTTAATCTTGAATCCATTTGCCAATGAGATTTCGGGCATAGATTGAGGGGGTACTTGGGCATTAACCCTAATATTTATTATTATTAATAATTACATAAAATGCTATAAATCACAATAATGAGCAATTAAAAATATTTTTAAATCATATAAGAAATTTAGTTGATGGAAAAGAAGAAGTAACATTTATTATTTGGAAATAATGTAAATTTCATTAGAATTCTACAATTATTCACGTGAATTGGAATGAAGTAACATATATTATTTAACAATGATGTAAAAAATACTATAAATCGCAATAAATTAATAACTTCAAATATATTATTAGAAAAACATATAAAAAATTGATTGGTTCTTTAAATTCCATTTATATCTAATAAATTGAAAAAAAAATTAACATATATTGTGCTCGTACTGGCATGGACACTAATTATCTAATCAATATAGAAAAGTAAGTGTATGTGTAGTATATTATATAGGCAAAATAGTCTGATAGGCCCTTATACTTGGGTTGGATTGTAAATTGAACTCTACTCACGACTTTATCAATTAAACACTTAAACTTAATAAAACACAATATTTTAAAATCTTTTTCTCATTTGATTAGGATGTGTGTAAAGACAACCAAATACACATGGAATTCAAGTTATTTTTCAGTGATACGTAAAAAATTAAATATAAAAAATAATAATAGTATTTAAAAATGCTAAAAAAAATTTACTTTTACTCTAATTTCTAGCCGTTCACGCTCTTAAGTTGCATGTAAATTACACGCTTTTTTAACTCAATAATTTTATTGCCACATAAGTTTGGTCAATGGTCAAAGGGTTTAAAATATCGTGTTTTGTTGACAAAGTTATTAATTAAGAATCCAGTTTACAATTCGACTCAAGTATAAGGGCCTATCAAACCCGTTTGCCTATTATATATTATAGAGTTTAGTAATGGAAGAAATGTTTTTGAAACTTGCAACTTAAAATTAGTCATATATATTTGTGTCACTGTCAAACATAATTAAGGATAAAAGAAGTATTTTAAAATTAAGTTTTTACGTAATATAAAAGTGTCATTCTTTTTTAGATTGATTACAAAAAGAAAGTAAGTGATATAAATTCGGATAATAGAAATATTCAAATATTCTTTATATTTCATATTGAGTGATTTTTATATTATAATTTTTTTTTGGGGGGGGGGGGGGGGGAGGAGGGGAAGAAGGAGGTTATTTTTCAAAATAATTGAATTAATTAAAGTTCAATATGGATTTTTGAATTTTTATTTATATTTTTCTTTTACTTTAATGAAACTTAATATTTTCTAGGAGATAAATTGCATGAATTTCAAAGTTATATTTAAGATTTTACGAAAAATAAAAATAAAAAAGTATAATTTAAATTATGTCTTTGAATATTTTTCTCTCAATTAATCAATTATGTGTTATTTATAGGGAAAATCGTATATAATAACAAACTAATAACCTAAAATAAATGGAGTAGCTAGAATTTGATTTAATTGTGCTCCATAGCAAACGTTTGCAAAAAATTGTCAGGCGCCTCTCTCCCAAATATCTCGCTCGTCACTCTCCTCCAATACCGCTCCTCACTTTTTATACAAATACAAGTGTATAAAAATTGTTTCTAATTGTATAAAGCAGAGAAAATTGTATAAATACATATATTTTTGTTCCCCTCTCTCCCCTCTTCCACATCTCGCTCGCCACTCTCCCAAATCTCGCTCGCCACCCTCGCCTTTCTCACTTATACAAACATAAGCGAAATGTATAAATTGTGTTTCTGTTTGTATGTACATATATTTTCGTCCTATACACTTATAATTATACAATAAAAATACCCCCCTGCCCAGTTTCTTTTGCCTTTCTCTCTTTCTCGTTTTATACAATTTTCAAATTGTATCTAATTTCTCTCTTTCTCGTTTTGTACAATTCGATTCAATTGTATATTCCTTGTCAAGTCTCTTTTGTCTTTCTCTCTTCATTTTATACAAATTTAAATTGTATATAATCGTTCTATACACTTATAATAATATAATTCGTTTTATACACTTCATTTTTATACAGTTCTCTGCCCAAGAGTCTTTGTCTTTTTTGTTTTATGCACTTCGTTTTATACAAGTTGCTTCTACTGTATATGTATAGTGAATTATACAGTTTCTATGTGCTATGGAGCGCAATTATGCAAACTTTGCTATAACATACAAACATAAATTTTTTATTTGCTATATGTGAAAGTTACCCTTATTTATATAATTTATACTCTTACCATCATATACATGGATATTTTTTGTAAAGATAGAATGAATTGCATTTGATTATTAAAAAATAATGAAAATTATATATAGTAGATTTACTTTACAATGATTTCAATTCTTGAATTTATTTTATAATGAAATATTTAACAAAAAAATATTACAATTAATCATACATATATAATATACTTTATATAGGCTGCACTTATTTGTTTTTTATATAAATTCAACAAATATGATGATAGCTAGTAAGATACAACGATTTTAATGTATTTATTGTTGTTAACGTATTATAGATTATTATTCTTATATGGATATGATTCATTAAATATTAATTAGACATACTGATTTTAATGTATTATTTATTGCTCCTATTTTAGAAAAAATAAAAGTATTATAATATGAAAAATGAAGACAATCAAGATGATGTGTCAACACTATCGTATACACTTCTCGATAATGTAACATAAAACAAGCGGAAGAGACGTATAAAATCATTCTAGTACACGTGTCAAGACTATCCATCTTCATTCACACTCAAAATCCTTTCGCTTCAAATAGGACCACATTCTGTTTTACTTCACATCACCTCTAACAATAAAATTTCTGTCAGAAAAAAAAAAAACAGGTGCTCCAAAATACAATGGGCATGGGCAAGGAAACTCTCTCCACCACAGATACAACCGGCGCTACCTTCAAGCTAGTTGGCTTCAATAATTTCATCCGTGCTAATCCCCGTTCCGATTTCTTCTCCGTAAAACGCTTCCACCATATCGAATTCTGGTGCGGCGATGCAACCAATACATCTCGTCGTTTCTCTTGGTCTCTTGGCATGCCGATTACAGCAAAATCAGACCTCTCCACCGGAAATTCAGTTCATGCGTCGTATCTCCTCCGTTCTGTTTCAGGCGAACTTCAATTTGTTTTCACTGCTCCTTATTCGCCGTCAATTTCAGTACCGTCAACGGCAGGTATACCTAGTTTTTCCACCCCTACTTATCGGGATTTTACGGCGAAGCATGGTCTTGGTGTTCGTGCTGTTGCGTTGGAGGTGGAGAACGCTTACCTGGCGTTCTCCGCTAGTGTGGCTCGTGGGGCGAAACCCCGGTTTGAACCTGTAACGATTGATGAGCATGTGGCTGTTGCTGAAGTTCATCTATATGGCGATGTCGTTTTGCGGTTTGTGAGTCTTGTTAAAGATGCGGATACCCTCATTTTCCTACCAGGTTTACTCATTTACGTCTCTTTTTTTTTTTGACAATACACACCCCTAATCATTTCTACTCCATACGTTGTTAAGTACTACTCCCGTGTTGTCCATTTTGACATATGAAAAAGTGACTTATTATACCCTGAATTAGGACGTAGGAGTATTTTCTAATTTGATATTTTGGATAATTTTTTTTATTATACCTCAATTTATTATATTGGAGGAGTTAACGTTTTTGAAAATGTAGTAAGTGTATATATTTGGTATCCCCTCATCAATTAATCATTTTTAAATAACAATCTCATTGCATCAATCATTATTTTTATAAATAGGTTTTTAACCCCTAAAAGGAATTTAGGGGTTTAAAGAGTATTATTCTACCGTAACTTCCCCCAAAAAAATGAATTTTTATACTCTCTTATCTTAATTTGTTATTTTGATTTAGATATAAAATGTTGTGTTTTATTATATAAATATTATACTGTCAGTTTATCTTAACTACTACTAACCTTTAAAATGCTTTATTTAAATTATTTGTTATTGCGTTTGTGTCATAAATTTAACTTAATTTGGAACTAATATAATCTTTAACCTGACCATCCAGTACGTTATACTACCGTTTTCTTTTCTTTTCAGTTTATGAGTAATAGTGAGACATACGAGTAGTTTTTTAGTGTCCTTTGTGGAACACTTTTATTTGTTTATGTTTTGCTTTAACAAACACTTGTCAATCACAGTCGTTAATTTATTTATGTATGTTTGTTCATTTATTTACACGTTATGCTTGAATTTTTTTTTCTTAGATCAAACTAGTATATGTACCCATGTGTTGATAATATTAAAGAAAGTTAACGTTCTATATTATGTTCAAAAGGTGAAAATATAATTATTTTCATGAGTGGTGGTATTCATTTGAACTGCCTTACCTAAGCACATAAATATATATTCAGAGAGGATAACACTTGAATTTATGTATCAATAATCCCAACAGGTTTTGAGGCCATGGATGAAACATCACCATTCAAGGAACTGGATTATGGGATTCACCGACTGGACCATGCCGTTGGGAATGTGCCGGAGTTGGGTCCTGTAGTGGACTACATCAAGGCATTTACGGGGTTTCATGAATTTGCGGAGTTTACAGCTGAAGATGTTGGAACTGCTGAGAGCGGGCTGAACTCAGTTGTGTTGGCAAACAATGACGAGACAGTATTGCTTCCGTTGAATGAGCCGGTATATGGAACTAAAAGGAAGAGTCAAATTCAGACTTATTTAGAGCATAATGAAGGGGCAGGAGTGCAACATTTAGCTTTGGTTACTGAGGATATATTCAGAACATTGAGGGAAATGTGGAAAAGGAGTGGAGTTGGGGGATTTGAATTCATGCCTGCACCTCCGCCTACTTATTATAAGAATTTGAGAAGTAGGGCCGGGGATGTACTCAGTGACGAACAAATCCAGGCGTGTGAAGAATTGGGGATCTTGGTTGACAGGGATGATCAGGGGACTCTGCTTCAGATATTTACCAAGCCTGTGGGAGACAGGTAAGTTATCACTCTTTATACTGACTCGAATTATTTTTAGTTTGCCGTAACACATTATGATGTTCTTAAGTGATTCAAACTGACAGTTTGAATAGTTATTTCATGTTATGTTTGCTATTGTTGTAGGTTGCATACTCTTTTGTCTGGTAATTGATCTACTTCTAAAATGAGAAGAACCTGTAGGTGTTTTTGATGTTTACATAGTTAGTATAATTGATGTTTTGGAACCTGGACCATGAGAAATTGATTCTTGCTTAGAAAGTATCGAGAGCATAGTGTCTAGGATAGTATCTTCATATATGTTTACTGTCCAGGAGAAAGAGTTAGGTCTTTGGGAATTGGTCCCAACCAAAAATGAGAAAATTGGAAAGCATTTCTGGAAAATGTTCCCTTCAGACCAAACACACCCTACATCTCCTACCAAATTCTGTCCCTGGCCTATTTGCATTAGAGATCACCCCCTGCCATGAAACTAAACGTGAACTCTTAAAAGAGTGTCTGTTGACGGGAGTACTGAGGACTCTTAGTTTGATCAGTCTAGTTGTGATTAACCGACTGTTTTGGACGAAGGTCGGTAAGTTCAGTATAAGTTCATTGGGAGTAATTCTCGAAAAAAGGGTTCCCGCTTAGATTTTATATATGCTGATAATTAGGGAAGCCTCTGAGTTGAAAGAAGGCCAAGTATGCGATCCGTATAATTCTCATCTTCTTTATGTTGAAAATATAAAAAGAACTAACAATAGGAACAAAGTTCAAACAAATTATGAAGAAAAAAGAAGTGTTCTAACAAACAAAGGAATAGGTCAAAGTTTGAATTATTATTCATAACAATTGAGATACGCTTGTGCATGAAACACTATCCCATTAGTCTGAGGTTTCTCAATGTCAAGCTGTTGACTAAAATCCATTGTGCGACTGTAGACTCTTCCTTACTTGCAGCAGATGAGAATGATTCTTTGTAACAAACCTGAATTCTAATACTCAAGGAGTATATAATTAGTAATGGTCGAATTACAATGGCAACACTTCAACTATTGAATTATAATGGAAATATGAAAATAGCAAACTAAAGACGGGACATAAGAGTAACTAAAGATGGACATACTTCAACTATTGAATTATAATGGAAATATGAAAATAGCAAACTATAAGACGGGACATAAGAGTAACTAAAGATGGACATAAGAATGAGGATGAGAGGTTTAGAGTCTACAAAATTATGAGCATCAGACAGTTTCTTTTACAATTTTAATTCTTGGGCCTCGTTGTGGTTTAGCCCCGGGCCCAGCAGGTTGACCTGCTTCTTGGCCATCCGTGTTTACAACTTTCTTCTAGCTTAGCTGCCTATGTGCTTTGAAATGAAACAATAAACATTGGTGAGAGGCAGTTGGAGCTCTTGAAAGTTTTCGGTATTTTCACAATGAAAGATTTCTTTAGAGGTATTAAGTTTGTTTAGGGATATGGGAAACCGATTCGACGCTTGTAATAACGTTTATCATGACGTATCTTTATTTAATTGTTGGGACAAACACAAAGATGAGAAACAGGAGAGAACAACAAGAAGAAGTTTGTTTTCATGCCGATCAGTAACTAAACCTTATTCTAGTACCTCTTCGTAAGGAAAACATAAGAGTATTACCCCTAATCGCTTTGGAGTGGACGTGGTACCAATTCATGTGAGATGCACTCAACTGATTTGTCTTGTATTAAACCTTTTCTCTGCTTCTTACCGCAGTCCTTTTGTAACACAACTTTTGTGCATCACAAAACGATGGTTCGTCAATGAATGTAGTTGTATTTTTGTGCAGGCCAACAATATTTATAGAAATAATTCAGAGAATCGGGTGCATGCTCAAAGATGAAAAAGGACAAGTCTATCAGAAGGGCGGTTGTGGAGGCTTCGGTAAGGGAAACTTCTCTGAGCTGTTTAGATCGATCGAGGAATACGAGAAGATGCTTGAAGCCAAACATGTTAATCAAGTAGCTGCTGTCGAATGAATATATACGAGCATTAGCTTGCAATCTAATTGAAATTTGAAAGGGGCATCTAAGCTTCCATTTGATCTTTCTACAATTAATTATGAAATAAAAAATAGCTGTTGTGTAAATAGCATGGAGGGAAACAAAGTCAAGTAATTTAAGTATAATGTTGATCATAAGTCCCCTCTAAAATATCTTTTTATTAGTGCTTTGAGTTTCATGGTCGATGAAGGCAGGTGGTCTTTTTCCTATTCCTGTCATTCTAGGTAACTTATCACTTTTCCTGAAAAATATTTTCATTAAAGTATGTTATTTTAGTAAAATTCTCATATATTAAGAAGTCCCAATAAATATAATGTGTTGTTTACTGAATAATATCAATTTTATATATTGTTTCTTGAGAATTGAGTACTATTAAAAAATAATGAAGCACAACGATACAACTAGAAAAACATAAAAACTTGTACTAAATTTTTAAGATAACATTTACTTTGGAATAGGATTATGTTGTTAAATTATTGCTTATTCTGGGATGGAAAAAGTGCTCCTTTCAACAATTAGTTAAATATAGTTGTTTAATAGTATTTGTCTAATTTAAAAATTAAGAAATAATTTATTTTTGTGTCTATTTTGTATTATTTATTAAATATTTATTATTCATCATTTGAGTATTTCTAAAATTATTAAATTTAAGAGATAATTTCAAATACCTCCCTTCAGGTTCTGCTCTATGACATTCATCTCTTTTGTGGTTTATGATATTACGTCTATCTTTTTTATTTTCATTTTCCTGTAATCATTTTTTAGATTTACTTAAAATAAATATAAATTAATTTAGATTTGACAATTTACCCTTATATATGAAAATTTAGATCTAATTTTCAACGATTTTATCTCTATTTGTTGGATCATATTTCTTTATTACTTGTGAAAATGTTTAACTAGAACAAAATATGTTTGTTCTTATCGAATTTCTCTCTTTGGGAGTTCATTCTTATCTCCTATTTGAAGAAATTTTTGTCGGAAGATGATGGACTATTGTGGGGGGAAAATCTACGTGAATTGATAAAGGTGAAAGGGAGATATAAAATGGTGAGTCAGCTTGAATGAAGACTTTGATCTTTGTAGGATTATAAAACACATATTTTTGCTGATTTTTTCCCAAAGTATTTGTTAAATGAGTTGTTTTTATATAATATTCATTAAAATGAAGAAATTAATATAAAGAATGGTAAAATTGTCAAATCTAAATTAATTTAAATTTTAAATAGGTTTAAAGAATAGTTACAAGTACATGAAAATAAGGAGGTAAACGTAAAACTGTAAACTACAAGGGAGGTGAGTGTTATAGAACAAAACCTAAATGAAGATCTCTGAAATGAATAGTTACAGGTACATGAAAATAAGGAGGTAAACGTAAAACTGTAAACTACAAGGGAGGTGAGTGTTATAGAACAAAACCTAAATGAAGATCTCTGAAATTATCCCTAAATTTAATAAAGTCAGAGAATAATATAGTGATGTTATCTTTGTTATTGTTTATAAAGAGGTATGACAAATAAATTTATCAGAATTCTTATCATCAATCAATAGTTGATATGAAACATGATCAATCAGCTCGTCGATGGTAAATTCATTAATTTAAACGTCATGAAATTACGAGGTGTTAAACCAAATTAATCATCAATCACAAAAAAACTGTAGTTTTGTCTTTTATGTATAATTATTTACTCAAATTTTTATTTTAGTAATATTGGTATCCGTCAATTTTAATTTATGTGAAGTTATTTGACTAGTTAATCATATGGAATTAAAGAGAGAAATGAGCACTTTTATAATTTATGATTTGAAATAAGTCAGAGAAATTCTCGTAGTTATAAATTATCTCATTAAGAGTAAAACGAAAAATTTGTAATCGAATTATTATTAAATATAGAAAGAATTTATATTTTCCTTTAGACAGACTAAAATGAAAATACTTTTACCTAAATTAAGACAAAGAAAGTACGTTACAACACCATATATTGAAAGATGATATGCACGGAAAACATGTGTTAAAAAACTAATAAAAATAATATATATAATTGACCAAACTATATTGAATATTAAAGGCGATTAATACTAGGGACAATTACGCGGACAAATAAATATATACTAGTTAATTAGCTAAAATATCTATAGTTTGAATTAATTACGTGTCATATCTTAATTTTAATTGTTATTACGCCATCTCTCGCCTCTCTCTTCATTTATACAAACACAAATTGTCAAATACAAATGGTAAAGGAGTATGATATACCACTCAATTTTGTCATTTAGAGTTGATATGTCCCTCATAATGAAATTGGCTCATATATATCCTTAGTGTTATAAAAATGACTCGCATATACCCTTTTCTTCTAAGGAAGTTAAAAGCTTAATTTAAATTTAATATTTTAATCATCTTTTTTGAATTTTTTTGACAGTCAACTTTATTTATGTTACACTAATTTCTTGTAAAATTTAACTTAGATCCTCCTTTTTTATTATTTTTTTACAAATACAAAAACTAAATTACAATATAGCTGCAAAAAATTAGTTTAAAATTTTTTATTTTACACCAATGAATGAAATAAAAAAAATGAAACTCGAATACTAATAATAAAAGAAATCAAAAATAACTTTTGTATGAAAAAAATAAAAATACCTTGAACTTTGTTAGAAGGATCATATATGTACCCCTCAATAAGCTTTTTTTTTATAAAAATTAAAATTTTAAAAGATGGATTTAAAATTAATTTTTCACTTCCGTTAGATGAAGCGTATGCGAGCTTCTTTTGTAATGTTAAGGGTATATGTGAGTTATATGTCTAACAGTAAGAGTATATATGAACTACTTTCATAACGAGGATTATATTAGCTATAACTAGCAAAGTTGAGGGCTGAGGGATATATCATACCTTTTTCCCAATACAAATTATACATATATAATCAAATGACAAATATACAGATACAATTAGCCTCTCTTCATTCTCTTCCCTCTCGCTCGTCTCTCTCCTCCCTCTTCCAATCTTGCTCGCTATATATATAAATACATATGTATACCTGTTACATATTTACAATTATCTGACATATATACACATGCAATTCATCTCTCTTCGCTCTAAGCTCTTTCTCACTTGCCTTTCTCCTCCCTCTCCCGACCTCACTCGCCTCTCTCCTCCTCTCTGTCTCGCTCGTCAAATGTAAAAATATCTATGTATATCAGTCACATATATTAAGTTATTTGACAAATATCCATATACAATTTGTCTCTCTACCCTATCTCCTCCCTCTCCCAATCTCACTTGTCTCTCTCTTCTCTATATCATGTAGTTACGAATAAGAAATTAGCAAACTATAGCTATAGAATATAATTAAGTTATTTTTAAGTGGCGTCTATAAGAGAAAATTTCTCATAAAATTACGCAGATATGCAAATATATAGTTATAATGTGAATTAATTACGCCTCGCAACTTATTTAGAAGTTATTACGTAATCTCTCTTGCCTGTCACTTCATTAATACAAATATAAATTATAAAATACAAATGGGAAAAGGAAATGATATACCCTCAACTTTTTCATTTAAAGCTGATATGTCCCTCATTACGAAAGTGGCTCATATATACTCATATTGTTATAAATATAGCTCATATATACACTTTTCTTCTAACGGAAGTGTAAAAAATAATTTCATTTAATCTTTTAAGTATTTTTTTTGAAAAAAATATAATTCATATGGGGTATATTTGATCTTCACATACATTTTTTTTTACTTTTTATTTCAACGACAAATTTAAAATTATTGCGATTGTCAAATTTATTTATGTTATATTAATTTTCTTGTAAAATTATCATAGATGCCTCATTTTTTAATTTTATTTTTACAAATACAAAAATTGAATCACAATATAGTTGCAAATAAGTTTTAATTTTTTTTACACTAATGGATGACATAAAAAAAATAGAATAAGAAACTTCAATAATGATATTCTAAGAAGTCAAAATATATTTTTTGTATGAAAAAGATAAAAAATATATCTTGAACTTTCTTAGAAGGATTATATATATACCCCTAAATGAGTTTTTAATAATTTATATTTAAAAACTAAATTTAAAACTAACCTTTTCACTTCCGTTAAATGATGGATAGATGTGAGCTCCTTTGTAACGGTAAAGATATATGTGAACCATCTTTATAACGTTAAAGGTATATATTAGCCTCTCTCCACTTTCCGTCCTCTCTCGTTTGTCTCTTTCCTCCCTCTCCCAGTCTCGCTTACCATATATACAATTATCTGACATATACATATACAATTTGTCTCACTCCACTTAGTGTCCTTTCTCACTCGTCTTTCTTCTCCCTCTCCCAGTCTCACTCGCCTCTCTCATCAAATATACAAGTTTATATGTATATCAATCACATATATAAACGAATGGCGAATTAGGTGTAAATTTAGTTCACCGGAACCATGACCATCCTACTAAACTCGATATATCATTCGTATAATTCTTAACATAATATTTAATATTAGCTGAAGAAATCCATGCCTAAATTGGTTAGATAGTTCACTAGTGTGAGGGTTAATTTCAAATTGTTGTTGCGGGTTCGAATTCAGTCAGCGCTCAATTTTGCACAATATTTTCTTTTCTAAAATGTCTATTTTAAGATATTAAAAGAAATGTCATAAACTTTAATTAGCAAGTCATGAAATAGAAAAAAAAAATATTTCAATTAATCGTCTTCTTTTTAGCTCGCTAGTTTGTTGTCTTTATAAATTTAGAAATATTAAGAAAGTGAAAAAAAATTAAATTTATTTTTGATTTTAATTATAAAAAATCCTTGTAGGGATATATTAGATCTTTTTTGCGCATGATTTGTTTTTTTGACTTATTTAATTAATATTTTTTGAGTTTTTTGTTCTTATTTCTATGTTTTTTCTTTCGCTTTAGTGCAAAACTAAGAGAAATTAAAAGAAAGTGCAATAGGAAAAGTGAAAATATTATTATATTTACACTTATATCGTAATTTATTTTTTGTATCTATAATTTTTTGGAGACATCTCTAATAAATTTTACAATAAAATTAGTGAAAAAAAAAATCAAATTTGACAATTAAAATAATAAATTCAAATTAATCGTTTATATATATATATATATATATATATATATATATATATATATATATATATATATATATATATAAAGGATCAAATATACCCCTACATGAATTTATTTTTTTAATATTGATTTTTGCATTCATTAGAGAAAAAGAGTATATATGAGCCATTTGTATGACATTATGAGTATATGTGAGTCACTTTCATAACGAGGTGTATATCAACTAGAAATCATAAAGTTGAGGGGGTATATTAGGTCATTTTCCCTACAATTTTAGACATTATCTTACAGTAATGGTGCACCCTATTCGCAACAAATTTCCTCATGTGCTGAAAATTGATTGTAAGCATAATAAATAAAAGAAATATGACTTTTTATTGATGAATAGTTGTGAGTACAATTTTATTGTTCTCTTGATTCTCTCTCCTAAGTTGCTCCAAGATTCTAGAACCTTCAATAGCGTATTTCTCCAAATGTTGGATGATGTAGACCTCCTTGAGATGTTGTCAATCTCCGAGAATGTCGGAAAGCGCTTCATTTTCTTAAGTCGATCTCCGGGAAGAAATCCGTTGATCACTCCTTTGAAGATCTATGTAGTTCATTATGTAGCTTTCTCTAATTTCAGATTGCT
>NC_090804.1:53238981-53261481 GCF_036512215.1 Solanum lycopersicum | reverse complement strand
ATCAAGTGCCATTCCCCATTTAGCAAGTCTATCCACTGTTGCTAGCTTTCTATTCAACAAAATCCATAGAGTAAAGGTAGCTTTTGGCCTGGCTGCATTTTTATTCATTAGACATCTCCATTCAGGTTTAGTCTTCTCCCCTCTAAGATAATCATAAATTTGTTTGATCATCTCTTTTCCCTGCATTGGTTGAATCTGATCAACTATTTGTTTAGCATTCATTACTTTCCTGATCATCCAACTTGCTTGATCTCTTTCTGCCACTCATTCTGCCGTTTTAAGTAATATGCATGAATCCATTTGATCCATAGCTTGTCTTCTTTGTTTGCTAAGTCCCAACAGAGCGTGGCTATTGCTGCTCTATTCCAGACTTGCATGTTTATCAGCCCCATACCTTCTTCATTTTTAGGACTGCAAACTCTCTCCCATGCTGTTAGAGCTTTCTTAGTAACATGTCCAACTCCTGACCATAGATAACTTCTACACAAACTCTTAATTAATTTGATTATCTTAGCTGGAAAGATGAATAATTGTGCCTAATAAGATTGGACACCAAATAACACTGTCTGCATAAGTTGAGTTCTACCTGTGATATACCGTGGTTTCACGGTATTATTAATACTTTTTCCTTAAGTTTAGTGTGTCCAAAAGCCTTTTTGTGCTAATTTTTATATAAGTTTCTCCTTATTTACAGGAAATCTGTCCAAAGATGAATGTGGAGGTTTTTGAGCCAATGCAGAAAAGACCACCTACGGAGCTTGTGACGGTCCATCATGCTTGTGACGGTCCATAGGTGGCAGCGTACTGCAGCTGCTAAAGGAAGATGGGGAAGTCTGACCAAGTGTGGGGTTACGGAGTCCATGACGGTCCATCGTGTCTATACGGTCTGTCCTGCAGGTTCGTCATAAAGTTTCGAGAAGTAGTCCCAGTACCCATATTCCAAGAGTTTAAGTGTTTTGGAACGAAGACCCTTGACGGACCGTTGTACCTGTGACGATCTGTCATACTTGCCGTCGAGGGTAATGGAGAGATCAACATAAGAAATTGCACAAGTATGGGACACCATCGCGAGGTCCGTCGTGACCACGATGATCTGTCGCGAGGTCCGTCGACCCAGCCGCGTTTTGACAGATTTCCAGCAAATAGAATCCTTGTTTACTTAGGTTTTTATTTTCTATAAATAGTTTGAAAAACCTCATTTTTGGGGTTAGACTCTGTATTATTAGGTTAGACTCTGGATCATTGTTAGACATTTGAATATTGGGAGACTCTTAATTATTTTGTAGACTCTTTGAGAGATTATTGATTATCTTGAGACTTTTATCATTGATTGTTGGTGATTTTTGCTGATTAATCAAGTGAACTTTCGGATTTTACTCTTTCTCATCGAAGTAAGTGCATGAATTCTTATATCACATATTTGAATATTGTAATTATGACTATGGGTAACTAAATTCCATAACTAGGGTTGTGGGAACCATAGGCTAATAATGAGGTAAAACCTAACTAAAATAACAATTCTAGAATAGTGTCTTGCATGTATTGATAATTCTTTCATTTAGAAGTCTTTTTAACGGATGACCAACGTTAGAACTCGCCTTAATGCTACTTACCGGACCAAGGAGGTAGATAATAGGAAGAGAATTATCAACATAGATTTAGTGTATACTATCTAATAGGCTAGTATTGATTGGTATGAGGTAATAACTTAGTCAAATATCGAATACGATGCTTAATATGAGGTAAAGATAAGGGTTAGGATAGCAACACACGTAGCCGGACCAAGGTGCGGAGTGAAATTTTCTAGATGCCGGACCAAGGATTTAGAAATACATAACTTATCACTTTGCATGCAAGATACTAGGAAAGAATTGTTATAGTTAGACTTATCAAGTTTTGAACCTATGGGGAACACGTAAATCCTAGTTACTTTGATTAATTAATTAAACTCCAACTTTTGAAGCTGTTAAGTGTATTCAATTTCTCTAGTTATTTTCATTTATTTAGAAATAGAAAACCCCTCTTTTATTGTTTTTTGCTTTCCAAGGAAGAAATTGACTAAACAATAGTAATAGTAGATTGAAGTTAAGTCTAAACTATTTTGCTCGTGGTAACGATCCCAACCTCACTAGTTGGGTTATTTACTTGACACGACCACTTTACTTCTTATTTGAGAAGTAAGTTTGAGCGTATCAAATTTTGGCGCCGCTGCTAGGGGAAGTAGCCGTTAGATTAACTTAAACTTATTACTATAGTTTAGTTGATATTTTCTTGATTTTACTTGGTTTTATTGTTTTTGATTTGTGCAGAACCAACCTTCTTGGATGCCAAATACACGCAGAGGAAGAGGACCCTTGTTTCCCTATGATCACGAATTAGAGCGTACACTACGCAACATGAATCAAAACTTGGGAATCAATGATGATGATCGAAACTAGAAAAATCCTAGCTCCGGTTGATGTTCATGATCAGTTGTTACCCGATGCTCCGGGTGAACACCAACAGAGGGGACAAAATCCCACTCCACGACCCCAAGCATACTACAGAGGCTGTGACAACATATCAGACTTTGATGGGCACTTTTCTTGCCTCCTTTACCATAAGGCCATACTTTTGTGGTAAGTAGTAGCCTGATGCAAATGCTCACTGCCCGAGGTTTGTTTTCAGGGCTACCTTCTGAGGATCCACATGCCCATATAGCTAAGGTTAGGGCAGTGTGTAAAAACTGTGTAGGGAGGCCTGACTTGGACTTAGATGTAATAGGGCTTAGACTGTTTCCTCTCTCACTGATGGGAGAGGCTGGTATATGGTTCACTGAGCTCCCTTACAACTCAATTTTCACTTGGGACCAACTAAGGGATGTCTTCTTAGCACGCTACTATCCGGTCTCCAAGAAACTAAACCACAAAGACAGAGTGAACAACTTTGTGGCACTACCAGGAGAGTCAGTTAGTAGTTCTTGGGATAGATTCACCTCATTCTTGAGAAGTGTCCCAAATCACCGCATAGATGATAAGTCACTGAAGGAATACTTCTATCAGGGACAAGATGATAATAATAAAGCGGTGTTGGACACTATAGCAGGTGGATCTTATGGGGAGTGTCCTTATGCTGACATTGCTGAAAAATTAGAGAAAATCTCCCGGAACAATAAATCTTGGAGTACTAGGAAAACAGATACCAGGAGAAATACCTTCGCAGTACAGTCCACTCACAGCCCAGCCACAGATGAGATTTTTGAAGAAATGGCTCAGACAAGAACTGAGCTTGGGTTTGTACTAAAACATGTCACTGGGGGTGCAGAAAAGATAAATGCAGTCAACTACTTGTCGAAACCACCGCCACCTAATGATGAATGCTATTATGCGGAGGACACCTATGCAGTAAATTAGCAGACGGGGGGTTTCCGACCGAGCGCCCAAGGCTCAAATCAGGATAATTGGCGCCAAGGTTAAGGGAACCAAGGTCAGATCTATGGAAACTACAACCGCGACAACAACTTCAACAGGGGTAACTACGGTAACAGAAATGATAGGAATGGGCCCTATGTCTCTCCTCAAAATCGTGAAGTTACTCCTAGGGATGGTGGAGATAGTATGGAGCGTGTTGAGGATATGTTGCACAAAATGATGAGGAGGTTCGATGCTAGTGATAAGAACATTAAAGAGTTAAGGTGTGATTTAGCAGGTATAAGGCAAAAAGTCGATACACATACAATATCGATTAAGCAAATCGAGTTGCAAATGGCCCAATTATCTGCAACTGTGAACACACGGCAACCGGGCACTCTTCCTTGCAACACTGTCCAAAATCTGAAAAATGATGCACACTGTATGGAAATCACCACTCGTGGTGGCAAGCAAACCATTGACCCACCTATGCCGTCTAATGAGGAAAAAGTGAGAAAGGATGATGATAAGGTGGTAAGGGGTAGTGGTGAAGCAGAAGAGAGCACTGAAAAAGATGCAGAAGTCCCTATGAAGGTAATTCCCATGCCTAGACCACCACCACCCTTCCCTCAGAGATTAGTGAAAGAGACCGAGGATGGTAAATATCGACGTTTTATAACAATGCTGAAGCAGCTTTCTATCAATGTATCTTTGGTAGAAGCTCTTGAACAAATGCCCGGTTATGCCAAGTTTATGAAAGATCTGGTTACAAAGAAAAGATCGGCCACTTTCGAGGATAATGATAGACTGCAGCATTGTAGTGTTATTTCTACAAGATCTCTCGTACAAAAGAAATAAGATCCGGGTGCATTCACTATTCCTTGTACAGTTGGGTCATTACATTTTGCGAAAGCACTATGTGATTTAGGGGCAAGCATAAATATCATGCCCCTCTCTATTTACAAGTAGTTGGGTTTGGGTGATCCAAAACCCACTGCGATGCGGCTACTGATGGTTGATCGAACAGTGAAAAGGCCTATAGAGATACTCCATGATGTGCTAGTAAAAGTGGAGTCATTCATATTTTTGGCAGATTTTGTTATTCTTGATTGTGAAGTCGATTTTGAAGTGCCTATTATTCTTGGGAGGCCATTCCTTGCTACAGGTAGGGTCATACTTGATATGGAAAGGGGCAGATGAAATTTTGGTTAAACAATGAAGAAGCGACCTTCAACGTTTTTAGGACCATGAGGCAGAGTGGTGAACTCCAATCGGTATTAGCCATATCCCACAAAGAAAAAAGATAAAGAAGGAGAATGAAGAAAAAAGTGCAAAACAAGAGTTTATGGTTGGGGATTTGCTACTTTTAGATAGATTTAGGTTGCCTTGTCTTCCGGGCAAGCTCAAGTCCAAACGGAATGGCCCTTACTTGATCACCCAAGTATTCCCCCATGGAGCAGTTGAGTAAAAAACCAAGGAGGGAGTGCGGTTTAAGGTGAATAGAGAACAAATAAAACTCTATTTTGGGCATACTGCATCAGTGAATGAAGTTACAGAGGCATACCATCTTGATGAAGGCTGAGTAATCAAGTGTCCTCAGTCGTGCCGCGAAGTTAAATCAGGCGCTTGTTGGGAGGCAACCCAATACTTATAGTTTTTTTCTTTCTAGTAATGGTAGCATTTTCTATTAATGGGTTTTTAATTTGATGGCACATCACTAGGAAATTCTGCAGAAAATTACTCTACAGCAGTCACTGACGGATACAACGATGGACTGTTTTAACTGTGACGGACCGTCGCATGAATCTGTCGTGCCAAGTACGTCTTTCTGTTACTTTCAAACTAGGGCACACGCGACGGAACCAACGACGGACCATCACATATGAGACGGACCGTCGTCGTGGAATCGTCGCGTCCTTAATGAGGCATTACCCGACCTGACCCAGCTGGGTTTTTTTTAACAAAATTCAACATTTAAAACCCCCAACCCTTCATTTCACCCCATTCCTTCACTCTTTCTCCTATTTCCCTCCATTTTCAACTTCCAAAACCATCTCTCTCTTCAACTGATCATTTTCTCCATATTTTCCAAAATCCTAAAAGCCATCATCTACTAGTAAGAGAGCTGCTGCTGTGGGTGTCTACGTGATCATCAAGTACCTTTTCCTCTTGTTTGTCTCCAATCCTCAGGTACTATCTACTATGGCACCAAAACAAGATTGAGTCTATGCACACGGGTGATCGAAGTCTGTCGCCCCGTCTGCCTGCCTGGTCATTGGCTATGATGATGAGCGTAACCCCGAGTATGTGCCCCCAGACACTTCCACCCCTTCCCGTGCTGCACGTGCTTCCAGAGCCACACCCAAAAAGGTGGCGTCCGACGTAGTCACTGCTTCCCAGTCTGATGAGGAGTGCACAATGACCGGCACACCTTCTGGGTCATCCACCAATGAAGAAGGAGCGTCTGGTTCCTTAGGAGTTTCGTGGTCGAAGGAAGCCTCCGGCTATGCTGAGGTTTCCGCACCCGCCACCGCTGCAGCGTCGGCCTCGTCTAACGAGGCTGACAGTTAGGAATCCACACCCGGTTCACCAACTCATGATCTCACCCCGACTACTAATATACCCTGGTTTCACGGTATAATTAATACTTTTTCCTTAAGTTTAGTGTGTCCGAAAGCCCTTTTTGTGCTAATTTTGATATAAGTTTTTCTTTGTTTTGCAGGAAATCTGTCTAAAGCTGAATGCGGAGATTTTGAGCGAAAAATGCAGAAGAGACCACCTACGGAGCTTATGACGGTCCGTCGTGCTTGTGACGGTCCGTAGGTGGAAGCGTAGAGAAGTTGCTGAAGGAAGATGGGGAAGTCTGACCAAGTGTGGGATTACGAAGCTTGTGACGGTCCGTCATGGATATGACGGTCCGTCCTGCAGGTTCGTCGCGAAGATCAGAGAAGTGATCCCAGTACCCAAATTCCAAAAGTTTAAGTATTTTGTAACGAAGACCCTCGACGGACCGTCGTCCTGTGACGGTCCGTCACACTTGCCGTCGAGGGGAATGAAGAAAGCAGCAGAAGAATTGCACCCAAGTATGGGGCGACGGAGCCCACGACGGTCCGTCATGACCACGACGTTCCGTCGCGTGGTCCGTCGACCCTGCCGCGTTTTGGCAGATTTCTAGTAATTAGAATCCTTGTTTAATTAGGTTTTTATTTTTTTATAAATAGTGCGAAAAACCTCGTTTTTGAGGTTAGACTCTGGGAGATTTAACATCAGATTGTTAGACTCTGGGAGATTTAACATCATATTATTAGACTTTGTTTTTCTGAGTTTTTGATTATTGGAGATTCTTACAAGTAACTCTTGTTGATTAATCAAGCAAATTTTCAGACTTTATTCTTTCTCATCAAAGTAAGTACATGACTTCTTGTTTAATATATTTGAATATTGTGTTTATGGATATGAGGAACTCAACTCTATAACTAGGGTTGTGGGAACCATAAGCAAATAATGAGATAAACCCTAGCTAAAATAACAATTCTAGAATAGTGTCTTGCATGTATTAATAATTCTTTCGCTTAGAAGTCTTTTTAACGGATGATCAACGTTAGAACTCGCCTTAATGCTACTTGCTGGACCAAGGAGGTAGATAATAGGAAAAGAATTATTAACATAGATTTAGTGTATACTATCTAATAGGCTAGTATTGATTGGTACGAGGTAATAACTGAGTCAAATATCGAATATGATGCTTAATATGAGGTAATGATAATGGTTAGGAAAGCAACACACGTAGCCGGACCAAGGTGCGGAGTGAGATTTTCTAGATGCCGGACCAAGGATCTAGAAATACATAGCTTATCACTTTGCATGCAAGATACTAGGAAAGAATTGTTATAGCTAGAATTATCAAGTTATGAACCTGTGGGGAACACGTAAACCCTAGTTACTTTGATTACTTGATTAAAACTCAACATTAAAAGCTGTTAGGTGTCTCTGTCAAGTTCGTTAATTATTTTTTATTTTATTAGGAAGTACAAAACCCCCCTTTTATGCTTTTACTTTTTAAGAAAGTCATCAATCGAACAATAGTAATAACAAGTTGGAGTTAAGTCTAGACTATTTTCTTCGTGGGAACGATCCCAACCTCACTAGTTGGGTTATTTACTTGACGCGACCGCTTTACTTCTCATTTGAGAAGTAAGTTTGAGCGTATCAAATTTTGGCGCCGTTGCCGGGGAATTTAGCTTTTAGATTAACTTGAACTTCTTACTTTAGTTTAGTTGATATTTTCTTGATTTTACTTTGTTTTATTGTTTTTGATTCCTTTTCAGAATTATCCTCCTTGTATGCCAAATACACGGAGAGGAAGAGAACCGTTGTTCCCCTACGATCACGAGCTAGAACGTACACTGCGAAACATGAATCGTAACTTGGGAATCAATGATGAGGATCCAAACCAGAACATCCCAGCTCCGGCTGATGTTCATGGTCAGATGTTACCCGATGCTCCGGGTGAACATCAACAGAGGGGACAGAATCCCGCTCCACGGCCCCAAGCATACTACAGAGGCTATGATAACATAGCAGATTCGGACGGGCCAGTGGTTTTGCCTCCTCTACCTACAGGCCACACTTTTGTGGTAACTAGTAGTCTGATGCAAATGCTCACTGCCAGAGGTTTGTTTTCAGGGCTACCTTCTGAGGATCCACATGCCCATATAACTAAGGTAAGGGCAGTGTGTAAGAGTTGTGTGGGGAGGCCTGATTTGGATCTAGATGTAATAGGTCTCAGAGTGTTTCCTCTCTCACTGACGGGAGAGGCTGCTATGTTGTTTACTGAGCTCCCATACATCTCTATTTTCACCTGGAACCAATTACGGGATGTCTTCTTAGCACGCTACTATTCGGTCTCCAAGAAATTAAACCACAAAGACAGGGTGAATAACTTTGTGGCACTACCAGGAGAGTCAGTTAGTAGTTCTTGGGATAGATTCACCTCATTCTTGAGAAGTGTCCCAAATCACCGTATTGATGATGAGTCACTAAAGGAATACTTCTATAGGGGACAGGATGATAACAATAAAGCGATGTTGGTCACTATAGCAGGTGGATCTTATGGAGAATGCCCTTATGCTGAGATTGCTGAGAAATTAGAGAAAATCTCCCGTAACAACAAAGCTTGGAGTACTAGGAAGTCCGATACAGGGAGAAACACCTTCGCAGTGCAGTCCACTCACAACCCAGCCACAGATGATATTCGGGAAGAAATGGCTCAGATGAGAACTGAGCTTGGGTTGGTACTAAAACATGTCATTGGGGGTGCAGAAAAGATTAATGCAGTCAACTACTTGGCTAAACCACCACCCCCTAACGGTGAATGTTACTATGAGGAGGATTCCTATGCAGTCAATGAACAAAAGGGGGGTTTCCGACCAAGCGCCCAAGGCTCAAATCAGGATAATTGGCGCCAAGGTCAAGGTAACCAAGGTCGGAACTATGGTAACTACAACCGTGAGGGTCATTATGTCCGAGATGGTAACTACAACCGCGACAACAACTTCAACAGGAGTAACTATGGTAATAGAAATGACAGGAGTGGACCCTATGTTCCTCCTCAAAATCGTGAAGTTACTCCTAGGGATGGTGGAGATAGTATGGCGCGAGTTGAGGATATGTTGCACAAAATGATGAGGAGGTTCGATGCTAGTGATGAGCACATTAAAGAATTAAGAGGTGAGTTAGCTAGTATTGGGCAAAAAGTGGACACACACACAATTTCGATTAAACAGATCGAATTGCAAGTGGCCCAATTATCTGCGACAGTGAACACACGGCAACCGGGCACTCTTCCTAGCAACACTGTCCAAAATCCAAAGAATGATGCACACTGTATGGCAATTACTACTCGGGGTGGTAGGCAAACCATTGACCCACCCATGCCATCTGCTGAGAAAAATGTAAGAAAGGATAATGATAAGGTGGTAAAGGGTAGTGGTGAAACAGATGAAAGTAATGGAACAGATGCAAAAGTACCTATCAAGGTAATCCCCATGCCTAGGCCACCACCACCCTTCCCTCAGAGATTAGTGAAAAAGACTGAGGATGGTAAATACCGGCGCTTCATAACAATGTTGAAGCAGCTCTCTATCAATGTCCCTTTGGTAGAAGCTCTAGAACAAATGCCCGGTTATGCCAAATTTATGAAAGATCTGGTCACCAAGAAAAGATCGGTCACGTTTGAGGATGATGATAGATTGCAACATTGTAGTGCTATCGCTACAAGATCCCTAGTACAAAAGAAAGAAGATCCGGGTGCGTTCACTATTCCTTGCACAGTTGGGTCATTACATTTTGCGAAAGCATAATGTGATCTGGGGGCAAGCATAAATCTAATGCCCCTCTCAATTTACAAGAAGTTGGGTTTGGGGGATCCAAAACCCACTGCGATGCGGCTACTGATGGCCGATCGGACTGTGAAAAAGCCCATAGGGATACTCCATGATGTGCTAGTAAAAGTGGAGTCATTCATCTTTCCAGCAGATTTTGTGATTCTTGATTGCGAAGTCGATTTCGAGGTGCCCATTATTCTTGGGAGGCCATTTCTTGCTACAGGTAGAGCCTTAGTTGACAT
Source organism: Solanum lycopersicum (assembly GCF_036512215.1). Lineage (NCBI taxonomy): Eukaryota > Viridiplantae > Streptophyta > Magnoliopsida > Solanales > Solanaceae > Solanum > Solanum lycopersicum. The sequence continues at coordinate 53,251,464 of NC_090804.1, read as the reverse complement.
GGAGAAGGGACAGATGACATTTCGGTTGAATAATGAAGAAGCAATCTTCAACATTTGTAGGACCATGAGGCAGAGTGGTGAGCTCCAATCGGTATCTGCCATATCCCACAAAGAAAAGATGAAGAAGGGGACTGAACAAAAATTTGCAAAACAAGAGTTCGTGGTTGGGGATTTGGTACTTGTAGACAGTTCTGGGGTGCCTTGTCTTCCAGGTAGGCTCAAGTCCAAATAGACTGGCCCTTACTTGATTACCCAAATATTCCCTCATGGGGCAGTTGAGTTAAAAGCCAAGGAGGGAGTGCGGTTTAAGAAGAATAGAGATAGAATAAAACTCTATTTTGGGCATAAAGCATCGGGAAATAAAGTGATAGAGGCATGCCATCTTGATGAAGTCTGAGTAGTCAAGTGGCCCCAGTCGTGCCGCGACGTTAAATCTGGCGCTTGTTGGGAGGCAACCAAATACTTGTCGTCTTTTTAATAATGGTAGCATTTTTCTATAAATGGGTTTTAAATTTGCAGGCACATCACCAGGAAATTCTGCAGAAAACTACTCCGCAGTAGCCACTGACGGATACAACGACGGACCGTCGCGTGTGAAACGGACCGTCGTATGCACCGTCACACCAGGTACGTATTTCTGTCATTTTTGAAATTAGGGCACACACGACGGACACCACTACGGGGCGTCGCATGTGCAACGGACCGTCGTCGGGGTACCGTCGCGCGATTAATGAAATTAACCCGACCCGACCCGGCTGGACCCCTTTTCAAAATTTGACCGTTTATACTCCCCATCCCTCCATATTCCACCCCATTACTTCCACTTCCTCTCATCTCCCCTCTCTTTTCCACTTCCACACTTTCCCCACTGATCATTACTTCCACAATCTCCCCAACCTTATTACTATCAGTTACTTGTCGGTGCTGCTGTTTTTGGTATCTACCTTGCCACCTGAATCATTCCCCACTTGTGTTTTCTCCATTTCCAAGGTATGTGTCTCTAAATTTGTACTCATTTCTCTTGTATTTTTGTTTATTAGTTATTATTTTGTTCCTAGTCGTCTCTTGTTACCTTGATATGATTTCACATTAATAGTTTCCTAGGTAGTTGGGATAGACACATAGAGGTCCACAACACTACACGACCATATGTGTTCATTGGGGTTGCTTAGGGTACCTATAGTTTTGTCTCTGATATTCAGAATGAGACCCCGATGACGGTCCGTCGTATTCACGACGGACCGTCGTAGGGTCCGTCGCATAAGCCCTAGCACCCTCCCCAACGACGCCTGTGACGGACCGTTGTCTTCACGACGGTCCGTCCTGCACGGTCGTCATGATGGTCAGAGACCCCTTTGAAAAGGGTCTCCAAAATTTTCCAAGTGTCCAACGACGGCCACTTACGACGGACCGTCACACCCACGACGGTCCGTCCTGCACGACCGTCATGATAGTCAGAGACCCCAATGATAAGGGTCTCCAAAAATTTTCCAAGTGTCCAACGACGGACACTTACGACGGACCGTCACACCCACGACGATCTGTCATGATGGTCAGAGACCCCTATGATAAGGGCCTCCAAAAATTTTCCAAGTGTCCAATGACGTACACTTACGACGGACCGTCACACCCACGACGGTCCGTCCTGCACGACCGTCATGATAGTCAGAGAACCCTCTTCTGAGGTTCTCCCATCATTTTCTAAGTGTCCAATGACGGACCCTTACGACGGACCGTCATACCCACGACGATCCGTCCTGCTTAACCGTCATGATGGTCAGCGACCCCTCCTTCAGGGTTCCTTATATATACATATACCAAGTATAACACGACGGACCTCATGACGGTCCGTCATAGTCACGACGAGCCGTCATAGGTCCTGTCGTGTGGTACAGTTTCAATATTACTAACACATTTTTTTTAAAGTTTCATGTCAGATGATCTTGCCTGATTTGATTGCCACTACTCATACTAACATTGCCCTTTTACAGGTACTATCGACTATGGCACCCAAGCAAGACCGCACTTATGCACGCGGGCGATCTAAGTCTGTCGCCCCGTCTGCACGCTTGATCATCAGGTCTGATGATGAGCGGGACCCTGAATACATGCCCCCAGGCACCTCCGCTCCTTCCCGTGCTACACGTGCCCCCAGAGCCACACCCAAGACGGTGGCGTCTGGCGTAGTCACTGCCTCCTAGTCTGATGAGGAGCGCACACTGACCGGCACACCCTCTGGGTCGGCCACAAACGAGGAAGGAGCGTCTGGCTCCTTGAGAGCATCCTGGTCTGAGGAAGCTTCAGGATCTGCTGAGGTTCCCGCACCCGCCACTGCTGCAGCGTCGGCCTCGTCTGATGAGGCTGACAGTTCAGACTCCACATCCGGCGCACCAGCCCCGGTCCCCACCCCAGCCTCTGGCCAGCCAAACCGGTGGTGTGTTGAAGGCCAGTTTCAGGTTTACTCCGATGCGAAGTTCTTGACCGATAAAGGAGTAATGACTCGAACACTCACCCTGGAGCGGCGGGTACTTACAGGGAGTCTCCCCTCGATGCCGGAGATCCACAACATATTCACCAGGCATCGCCTAGAGTGGACAGCCCGTCCCTTGGGACGATACAGTGAGGAGATGGTCCGAGAGTTCTACGCGTCCTACGTAGCGACTCTCCGATCACAGATCGACAGGCGGGCTGCTCCCGCGAAACAGGCCCCATTGGAGCAGGTTCTAGTCCGGGGCGTGCAGGTTGACATTTCCCTGTCCGCCATCCGCCGGTTCCTATACGGCGAGAGTGCAGATGCTACTCGGACCCCCATCACTGCCGAGTTTGACTAGCGCTGGCAGGTAGTGAAGGATGGACAGTTCCTGCGAGAGCCAGCACTGAGAGAGACCACCAAGAGGTGGATGACCCTACACTTATCAGTCGACAGAGAGGGTGCAGATTGGGTCACCGAGCCGAAGGGGGCCATCAAGAAGGCCAACCTCACGTTCGTCGCCAAGTTCTTGTGGCTGCTCGTGCGTCACTGCCTTTCCCCCACAGCTGCTAATAACATAGTCACCTGGGATCGAGCAGTGCTGATAGCGGCGATGATAGCCGGCTTCGAGGTGGACCATATGGCACATAGATCAGTTGAGGACCCCGCCGGGTACCGTTGACGTCGGCCTCATCAGAGACGAGGCCAATGAGTTGGCCCCACATCGAGGGCCCCGTCTACAGCTGCCACCACTATCTGATGACCTTGCGGATACGGTGGCCCAGACTCGCACAGCTACACAGGCATCCACGGACACTACCCTGGTCGAGTCTATCCCGGGTAGCAGCACAGCCCCTCTACCGACACCGGCCCCGCTCGCCCGAGTCCAAAAACTGGAGGCACAAATGGCCACTCTTCTGCATCATATCCAGACGTTGATGCAGAAGTCTATTGCTGAGTCTGAGGCGCGTATGGAGAGGCAGATGCAGCGGAAGATTGCTGAGGTTAACCAGCGCCTCGATGCCTTTGAATTGAGAGTATTAGCTCGACCAGCCCCTCCGATAGATGTGTCGACTCTCCAGGCTGCAGTCGCCAGTCTTCGTGCAGACATCGACACGATCCTAGCGACAAGAGTGTCAGAGTCTGTCGAGCCTGCTGAGGATACTGTATTGGCGGCTCTGTTTTCTACTCCAGACATTCCCCCATCTTCCCCGAGAGAGAGTGCCAAGAGGCGGAGGGGTCGATCAGAGGATGAGGCGCGAGCAAGAAAGAAGGAGCGCCGAGAGATGGAGGCCGCGAGGAGAGCCTCACTTGCTGAGGCGGAGGCACACCAGATCAGAGCATCATAGATAGCGGCTGGGGCGTCTAGCTCCCGCACTGTAGAGACAGCAGGAGGCACTACTGAGGGTGCAGTTGTTGCTGAGGACATCACTGAGGGTGTCCAGATTGCAGAGGATGTGGGTTCTGGGAAACTAGACCCACCAGCTTGTTGATCGACGGCGCTATGCGCCACAGGTTTGCTTCACCTACCCCTCTAATCTTTAGATTTTTTTATGCATTGGGGACAATTGCATGCTTTTTTGTTGGGGGTGGGGTAAATGGAAAGTGAGTGTTAGGGTGAAGTCTGAGTAGCCCAACTCACTATCCTCTTTTGGGGTTTTCTTGCCTGTGTTCTTTTTCCCCAAAAGACTGATTACTTTTTCTGTTGAACCGGCACGTTATATCTTTTGTACATAGTTTAACTCTGAAGCATGATGGATGAAATGATATCCCGATAAAACTAGAAAAGATTGCATGAAAAGGCGTAGTAACTGATAATTGTGTGGATCTAAACATGAAATAGAGTTACACCATTGCACTACCCTAAACCTTCAAGTCGAACTAGGTGTCTGATAATCTGGTATAGTGATGAGATGTCAAGTGAGTGTGAGGAAAGTTGAATAGTCCACTACTGATACTAAGCTAGAACTTGCCTGGTTAGTCCTGCTAAAAGTAAGCTATAACATACAATTAGGAAAGGATCATAGGCCCTTATTCAATATAGCCCATTTCTAGCCTAAATAAAAGAAACCAAATGAAAGTTATCCTTCGTTGATCCAAATAATTTGAGCTTAAAATTAGACCTTTCTTTTTCACCCCAACTGATCTTTTCTGGGAACAATATGTTGGCCCTGGTCCCTCCTTGGACATGTGCACCTCAGCTTATGCCAAAAGCATAAGTTGAGGGTGGCTAATGTATAAACAACCTTCGTTATGGCCCTGACCCGATTTTGGGTATTGTGTACCTTGACTCATGGCAAAGCCATGAGTTGAGGGTGGCTATTTTGAGGAATGCTCTGGAAAGTGGGGTTGAAAGAACAAAGAGAGAGAAAGAACAAAAGTAAAGTGACTCAAGAACTCGTTGAAAAAAAAAGAGGGAAATATTCAAGAATTACAAACAAGAAAAGAAACGAGTCACTTACACAAATGAAGAAAGAAGGGAAACAACAAGGTGAAAGAATAGGAGAAACTGGGCGAGATAAATTGATATAGAGCGGAAGGTTTAACCGACATGTCAAGGAGGGCAAAAAGTCACTAAAGTATACCTAAATATACCCTACCTGACTCTGAGCCTACGTTACAAGCTAAAAAAAGTCCTATCGTGATCCTAAGGGTTGTATAGCGAACTTAAGGCAGTGAAAATAAGGGCAAGCTTATGGCAATAGGTATGAATGAGTGTGACTTTGTTCTGAGAGCGAGTGTTGAAATGTAATCCTTATACTCAAACTGAAATCATTGTGTGAAAAATGAGGATTTTATTCTAAAGCGAGGACACTAGTTGCAATACCGGAATTGTTAGCACCTCGGTGAGCAATTGAAGAGGATAGGCGTTAGTGCATGGTGAGTCTGTGTCATGTTCGAATCCCACAAAAGTCAAGCCTAATAGTGATAGCATGCATAGATTTGATGGGATTAGTCGGGATTGATAGCCAAATGATTGCAAAGGATAAAACATGAATACTATTGTACAAAGATTGTGTAGTGAGTCATAGTGCGTCGCTTGAGGACAAACAACGAATTTAAGTTGAGGGTGATGATATACCGTGGTTTCACGGTATAATTAATACTTTTTCCTTAAGTTTAGTGTGTCCGAAAGCCCTTTTTGTGCTAATTTTGATATAAGTTTTTCTTTGTTTTGCAGGAAATCTGTCTAAAGCTGAATGCGAAGATTTTGAGCGAAAAATGCAGAAGAGACCACCTACGGAGCTTATGATGGTCCGTCGTGCTTGTGACGGTCCGTAGGTGGCAGCGTAGAGAAGCTGCTGAAGGAAGATGGGGAAGTCTGACCAAGTGTGGGATTACGAAGCTTGTGACGGTCCGTCATGGATATGACGGTCCGTCCTGCAGGTTCGTCGCGAAGATCAGAGAAGTGATCCCAGTACCCAAATTCCAAAAGTTGAAGTATTTTGTAACGAAGACCCTCGACGGACCGTCGTCCTGTGATGGTCCGTCACACTTGCCGTCGAGGGGAATGAAGAAAGCAACAGAAGAATTGCACCCAAGTATGGGGCGACGGAGCCCACGACGGTCCGTCATGACCACGACGTTCCGTCGCGTGGTCCGTCGACCAAGCCGCGTTTTGGAAGATTTCCAGTAATTAGAATTCTTGTTTAATTAGGTTTTTATTTTTTATAAATAGTGCGAAAAACCTCGTTTTTGAGGTTAGACTCTGGGAGATTTAACATCAGATTGTTAGACTCTGGGAGATTTAACATCATATTATTAGACTTTGTTTTTCTGAGTTTTTGATTATTGGAGATTCTTACAAGTAACTCTTGTTGATTAATCAAGCAAATTTTCAGACTTTATTCTTTCTCATCAAAGTAAGTACATGACTTCTTGTTTAATATATTTGAATATTGTGTTTATGGATATGAGGAACTAAACTCTATAACTAGGGTTGTGGGAACCATAGACAAATAATGAGATAAACCCTAGCTAAAATAACAATTCTAGAATAGTGTCTTGCATGTATTAATAATTCTTTCGCTTAGAAGTCTTTTTAACGGATGATCAACGTTAGAACTCGCCTTAATGCTACTTGCCGGACCAAGGAGGTAGATAATAGGAAAATAATTATTAACATAGATTTAGTGTATACTAGCTAATAGGCTAGTATTGATTGGTACGAGGTAATAACTGAGTCAAATATCAAATATGATGCTTAATATGAGGTAAGGATAAGGGTTAGGAAAGCAACACACATAGCCGGACCAAGGTGCGGAGTGAGATTTTCTAGATGCCGGACCAAGGATCTAGAAATACATAGCTTATCACTTTGCATGCAAGATACTAGGAAAGAATTGTTATAGCTAGAATTATCAAGTTATGAACCCGTGGGGAACACGTAAACCCTAGTTACTTTGATTACTTGATTAAAACTCAACATTAAAAGCTGTTAGGTGTCTCTGTCAAGTTCGTTAGTTATTTTTTATTTTATTAGGAAGTACAAAACCCCCCTTTTATGCTTTTACTTTTTAAGAAAGTCATCAACCGAACAATAGTAATAACAAGTTAGAGTTAAGTCTGAACTATTTTCCTCGTGGGAACGATCCCAACCTCACTAATTGGGTTGTTTACTTGACGCGACCGCTTTACTTCTCATTTGAGAAGTAAGTTTGAGCGTATCAGCTACTGACCAGCCCAAACAGTGGTGTGTCGATGGGCAATTTCAAGTCTACTCCGACGCAAAGTTCCTGAATGTCAAAGGAGTTATGACTCGAACACTCACATTGGAGCGGCGGGTCCTTACAGGGAGTCTCCTGACGATGCCTGAGATCTACAATATATTCACCAGACATCGACTGGAGTTGACAGCACGTCCGTTGGGACATTATAGTGAAGAGCTGGTCCGAGAGTTCTATGCATGCTACGTAGCGACTCTCCGATCACAAATTGATAGGCGGGCTGCCCCCGCCAAACAGGCCCCACTGGAGCAGGTCTGAGTACGGGGCGTTCAGGTCAATATCTCCCTGCTTTCCATCGGTCGGTTTTTATACGGAGAGGGTGTTGATGCTAATCGGACCCCTCTCACTGCCGAGTTTGACTACCGATGGCAGCTTGTTAAAGATGGCCAATTCCTGCGCAAGCCATCGCTGAGAGAAACCACCAAGAGGTGGATGGCCCTACACTTGTAAGTTGATGGAAAGGGTGCCGACTGGGTGACCGAGCCGAAGGGGGACATCAAGAAGGCCAACCTGACTTCAACGGTGAAGTTTTTGTGGTTGATTGTACGCTACTGCCTTCCCCCGACAGCCGCTGATAATATCGTCACATGGGATCGAGCAGTATTAATGGCGGCGATGATAGCCGGGTTCGAGGTGGATTTTGCGTGGCTTCTACAGGCGGTCATGCACAAGAGGGCTTTTAAGGTCACAACTACTTACCCTTTCCCGTGCGTGATATTTTCTCTCTGCAGGTCCGCAGGTGTGCCTATATGGCACGTTGATCAGCTCAAGAGCCCTTTGGGCACTGTTGATGTCGGCCTCATCAGAGATGAGGGCAATGAGTTGGCTCCACGCAGAGGGCCCCGTCCAGAGCTACCCTCACTTGTTGACAATCTGGCTGATACTGTAGCCCAGGCCCGCACGGCTACGCAGGCGGCTTCCACTGACACTACCCCGGTCGAGTCTATCCCGGGTAGTAGCACTGTCCCGAGCTCCTCTCGCACAACCCCTTTACCCGCTCTGGTCCCGCTTGCTAGGGTCCAAAAATTAGAGGCGCAAATGGCTACAGTTCTTCATCATATTCAGTCGTAAATGCAGAGGTCTATTACCGAGGCAGAAGAGCGCTTGGAGCGGAAAATGGTCCAGCACACAGAGCGGAAGATCGCTGAGGTTCACAAGCGCTTGGACGCTTTTGAGTTGTGGGTGCTAGCCCGACCAGCTCCTCCGATGGATGTGTCGACCCTTCAGGATGCGGTCGACAGTCTTCGCACAGATATTGACATGCTCTTAGAGGCTAGGGTGCCTGAGTCTAATGCCCCTTCTGTCGAGACTGCTGAAGACACAGTGTTGGCGACCCTATTTGTCACCTCAGAGATTCCACCACCTCCCCCTCAAGAGCATTCCAAGAGGCGTAGGGGTCGAGCGGAGGATGAGGCGCGAGCACGGAAGAAGGAGCACTGTGAGATGGAGGCTGTAAGGAGAGCCTCGCTTGCTGAAGAGGAGGCGCTCCAGATGAGAGCAGGAGAGTTAGCGGCTGGGTGTCTAGCTCCAGAACTGTGGAGATAGCGGGTGGCACTGCTGATAGTGCTGTTGTTGCTGAGGACACCACTGAGGGTGTCCAGATTATAGAGGAAATGGGTTCTGGGGAACCGGACCCACCAGCTTGCTGATCGTCGGCGCTTTGCACCCCAGGTTTTCTTCACCTACCACTCTAGTATTTCAATTTTTATGCATTGGGGACAATTTCATGCCTTTTTTGTTGGGGGTGGGGTAAATGGAAAGTGAGTGCTAGGGTGAAGTCTGAGTAGCCCAATTCACTATCCTCTTTTTGGGTTTTCTTGCCTGTGTTCTTTTACCCCAAGAGACTGATTACTTTTTCTGTTGAACCGGCATTGTCTATATCTTGTGTACATAGTTTAATTCTGGATCATGATGGCTAAAATGATATCCTGATAAATTGGAAAATGATGCATGACTAGGCATAATAATTGATAAATGTGTGGCTCTAAGTATGACATAGAGGTACACCGCTGCATTATCCTAAGTCTAAAATTCGAACTAGGTGTCTGATAATCTGGTAGAGTGATGAGATGTCAAGTGAGTGTGAGGAAGATTTGAATAGTCCACTATTTGTACTAAGCTAGAACTTGCCTGGTTAGTCCTGCTAAAAGTAAGTTGTAATAGACAATTAAGAAAGGATCATAGGCCCTTATTCAATATAGCCCATTTTTAGCCTATATAAAAAAAACCAAATGAAATTTATCCTTCTTTGATCCAAATGATCTGAGCTAAAATTAGACCTTTCTTTTTCACCCCAACTGATCTTTTCTGGGAATAATGTGTTGGCCCTGGTCCCTCCTTGGACATGTGCACCTCAGCTTATGCCAAAAGCATAATTTGAGGGTGGCTAATGCAGTAAACAACCTTCTTTATGTCCCTGACCCAACTTTGGGTATTGTGTACTTTGACTCATGGCAAAGCCATGAGTTGAGGGTGGCTATTATGAGGAATGCTCTGGAAAGTCGGGTTGAAAGAATAAAGAGAGAGAAAGAAAAAAAATAAAGTAACTCAAGGATTAGTTGAAAGAAATGTAAAAATGAAAAAAAAACATACAAGCAATAAAAGAAGAAAGTCATTTACACAAATGAAAAAAAAGGGAAAATAGAAAGGTGAAAGAATGCGAGAAACCGGGCAAAATAAAATGATAGAAAATGGTATGTTTAGCCGATATGTCAAGGAGGGAAAAAAGTCACTAAAGTATACCTAAATATACCCTACCTGACCCTGAGCCTATGTTACAAGCTAAGAAAGTCCTATCGTGATCCTAAGGATTGTATGGCAAACTTAAAACAGTGAAAATAAGGGCAAGCTTATGGCAATAGGTATGAATGAGTGTGAATTTCTTCTGAGAGTGAGTGTTGAAAAGTAATCCTTAAACTCAAACTGAAATCATTGTGTGAAAAATGAGGATTTTGTTTTGAAGTGAGGACACTAGTTGCATTACCGTAAATATTAGCACCTCGGTGAGAAATTGAAGAGGATAGGTGTTAGTGCATGGTGAGTCTGTTTCATGGTCTGATTCCACATAATTCAATCCTAATAGTGATAACATGCATAAATATGATGAGATTAATCGGGATTAATAGCCAAATTATTGCAAAGGATAAAACATGGATACTATTGTAAAAAGATTGTGTATTGAGTCATAGTGCGTCGCTTGAGGACAAACAACGAATTTAAGTTGAGGGTGTTGATATACCGTGGTTTCATGGTATTATTAATACTTTTTCCTTAAGTTTAGTGTGTCCAAAAGCCTTTTTGTGCTAATTTTTATATAAGTTTCTTCTTATTTGCAGAAAATTTGTCCAAAGATGAATGCGGAGGTTTTTGAGAGCAGAAATGCAGAAGAGACCACCTACGGAGCTTGTGACGGTCCGTCATGCATGTGACGGTCCGTACGTGGTAGCGTAGTTTAGCTGCTGAAGGAAGATGGGGAAGTCTGACCAAGTGTGGGGTTACGGAGTCCTTGACGGTCCGTCGTGTCTATGACGGTCTGTCCTGCAGGTTCGTCATGAAGCTCAGAGAAGTAGTCCCAGTACCTATTTTCCAAGAGTTTAAGTGTTTTGGAACGAAGACCCTCGATGGATCGTTGTGCCTGTGACGATCCGTCATACTTGCTGTCGAGGGTAATGAAGAGAGCAGCAGAAAAAATTGCACAATGGGACGCCATCGCGAGGTTCGTCGTGACCACGACGATCCGTCGCGAGGTCCGTCGACCCAGCCGCGTTTTCACAGATTTCCAGCAAATAGAATCCTTGTTTACTTATGTTTTTATTTTCTATAAATTGTTCGAAAAACCTCATTTTTAGGGTTAGACTCTGTATTATTAGGTTAGACTCTGGATCATTGTTATACTTTTGAATATTGGGAGACTCTTAATTATTTTGTAGACTCTTTGAGAGATTATTGATTATCTTGAGACTTTTTTCATTGATTGTTGGTGATTTTTGCTGATTAATCAAGTGAACTTTCAGATTTTACTCTTTCTCATCGAAGTAAGTGCATGACTTCTTATATCACATATTTGAATATTGTAATTATGACTATGGGTAACTAAATTCCATAACTAGGGTTGTGGGAACCATAGGCTAATAATGAGGTAAAACCTAACTAAAATAACAATTCTAGAATAGTGTCTTGCATGTATTGATAATTCTTTTGTTTGGAAGTCTTTTTAACGGATGGTCAACGTTAGAACTCACCTTAATGCTATGTACCAGACCAAGGAGGTAGATAACACGAAAAAAATTATGAACATAGATTTAGTGTATACTATCTAATAGGCTAGTATTGATTGGTACGAGGTAATAACTTAGTCAAATATCGAATACGATGCTTAATATGGGTAAAGATAAGGGTTAGGATAGCAACACACGTAGCCGGACCAAGGTGCGGAGTGAAATTTTCTAGATGCCGGACCAAAGATTTAGAAATATATAACTTATCACTTTTCATGCAAGATACTACGCAAGAATTGTTATAGTTAGTCTTATCAAGTTATGAACCTGTGGGGAACACGTAAACCCTAGTTACTTTGATTAATTGATTAAACTCCAACTTTCGAAGCTGTTAAGTGTCTCTTTCAATTTCGCTAGTTATTTTCATTTATTTAGAAATAGAAAACCCCTCTTTTATTGTTTTTGCTTTTCAAGGAAGTAATTGACTAAACAATAGTAATAGTAGATTGAAGTTAAGTCTAAACTATTTTCCTCGTGGGAACAATCCCAACCTCACTAGTTCGGTTATTTACTGGACACGACCGCTTTACTTCTTGATTGAGAAGTTAGTTTGAGCGTATCAAATTTTCTATTTGTTTGCACAAGTTGAGTTCTACCTGCATAACATAGTTTCCTAGTAGTTCACTGTTTTGACACATTTCATTATCCATTGCACAAACATCTCAGGAAATGCTAGACCAAACATTACTTGCTCCAAGAATTCCCATTCCACAGAATCATAAGCTTTCTGTAAATCAATCTTCACCATGCTTCTAGGAGAAATATGCTTCCTAGTATAAGCTTTAACCAGCTCATGAGCAAGCACTATATTATCGTAAATCTTCCTTCCTGAAATAAACCCTGCCTGGCAATCACAAATGATACTCTGAATCACACCATGTAATCTATTAGTTATAACTTTGGAGATGATCTTGTATACCACAGTACAACAAGCTATTAGCCTGTATTCTTTCACAGTTTAGGATTCTGAACTTTTGGTAAGAGACACTAGAGTACAATTAAATGCTTT
>NC_090804.1:53203981-53233981 GCF_036512215.1 Solanum lycopersicum | reverse complement strand
TAACATATCGATATGCATTAAATATTGCACTACGTCATATATAATAAGTGAATGGACAATCTATCGCCTTCTTGCTTGTTCGGCATGTAAAGACGAGCGTCATATTCTTAAATTGTCATTAGGCAATTTGTAAGTAAGTAATTGCGCACAAATTAACAATTTGTCCTCTTAGTTATGTCGTGTCATGAATTGTATGTTCCTTTTTAATAATTGAAATTTAATGTTCCCTGTATTTGAATAACTTTGTGTATACAAAAGTAATGTCTTCTGTGGTAGCTATGTGGTGTTTTTCAGATCGTCTCCTCTTTCACCAAATCAAAGAACTCGTTCAATATAATCTTCATGAACTACATGTGGTGTATGCTTTTTCCTGTTTGATGTATTAAAATTTTGGTATTAATCAAATCTCACCTAATACTTTCTTGTAGACAATATTTCTTGTGTATGTCCCCGTGCATCAATCTGGTTGTTCAGTAATTACATGCACTATTTGTTTGCATAGATATTCCTCTTGATAGTGCAACGTATAGCTTTCCATAGGAGAAAGCATGTTGTGGTAGGTATAATTCTACATTTGTAATCATTTGACCTTTAGCTTTATTTATCATCATGCAAGAACATAGATGTATTGGAAATTGTTTCTAAATTAATTTAAAAGTTTGTCCTTCATTTTTACGGGGGAGGGGTGGTTGTGATATTTGTATTTTTGGAGTAGACATCAGGTTTGTGGCTTATTGACCTGTAATTTTTTTTATGTATGTATGACATTCTCATCAAAGCCTCTATAAATCAACCATGTCCCATTGCATAAGCTATTTGAGGGGTCCAGTTTTCTCAACTACATGATGAGGCATTTTCTTTCAAGATAAACTAAATGTATAAAATTAAAAGAATCATCAATTGTTATGTATATGTAATTATGTAATTCTTTTCTTTTCTTTTGTGCTTTGAAGTAACACAATAAGATAACTGTAAAAGTTAGAATGGATTAGACAACGTACCTACGCGACGGAGTCCATTGGACTTTATGGTATTTAGTATGAATACAAACCGTATCTTTACTGAGGTTGATTTTATGCAGTCTTGCACATTGTAGTCTAGTAAATGTTTAGCCGCTTCAAATAGTATAACTCTAGTACGTTGTTCTCCACCACACACTTCAAGTCCTAAGCAGTATCTCTTTAAAAGGGGAAGGGGGTGGTTATAGTTGTACTTTTGTAGTAAACATGTGTTTTGTAGCATATTTACATGTTGTTTATTATGCATGTATGAAATTCTCGGAAAGCCTCCATAAATCAACTATGCATAAGACATTTGAAGGGTCCAGTTTTCACAGCAGCATGATGAGCGCATTTTTTAAAAAAACTTATCTATTGTGTAAAATTAAAATAATCATCACATCCTATATATATGTAACCGTGTAATTCTGTACTTCATTATAGTGCTATGAAGTATCACAATAAGATAACTATAAAAGTTAGGATGAATTAGATAACGTACCTATGGGCAGAGTCCATTGGGCGTTTAGATGTGTAGGTCTGAATATGGTCATATTTATCATGGTTGATTTTATGTTGTCTTTCATGTTGCAGCCTCGTAAATATTTAGCCGCCTCAAATAGTATAACTCAAGCACGTTGTTCTTCACCACACATTTCAAGTCGTAAGCAATATCTATTAAAAATGGGAATCATTTAAAAGTTAAAGATAATTTATTTTCTAATTAGTAAATGTTGAATCAAGTTTTTACTGAGTCTAACCTCATTTAATATTCTACATTCTCATTGTTGAAATTGTTACAAGATACAATATATTTTATAACTTTCAGCTTTTTGCTACACTTTTTGCAAGACGAATGTCATGGCTCATATTTATTCAGTATATTTGAGCTTACAAACAATCCTGCAAATCACCAATATACCATATTTATGATTATATAAATAATAAAAATTAAACTATAAAAACTTCAAGTTGCGTTATTACGAGTCATATGAACCTTTCTTCATCTAAAATAATGAAATTTTAAGAACTTATAAATAAGTAAAACAAAAAGATAATGTTTACATAGTAATAACTATTTTGAAGCAAGTTTCCCTGAGAGCCTAAATCACATAATTATTTTGTCTTGAGCATAATAAACATATTGTCACAATTCTCTAAATATTGAAAAAAATAATTCAGAAGCATATATCTATAATTCAAGAGAAATTGTTAACAAATCAAATTAATTTAGACTATAGCATGTTAACTTCATAAATTGGAACATTACATATTAGTGTATATATTGAGCAAAAAAATAATTATTATATCATAATATATTATTTTTCTCAAGTACTCGATGTTATGGAATAAACCCTATTAGGATAGAATGACTTACTTCATCAAAATAGTACCATATATTCTACTTAAATTTGAGCTCAATCAACGATAATAAATCGCACAAAAAAATTAAATGCAAGAAGAAGAAGAAGAGTAGAAGATTAGAAAATTGTGCTTGAGAAATTAAAGGAAATCCCTCTTTTATAGTCAAAAAAGAATAGTATGAACAAATATTTTTTTGTATTTTATCTGAAAAATCATGACCTTTCCGAGAAGTGACAACACTTGGAAAAGTCACAACTTTTTGAAAAAGTCACAACTCTTTGCAAAAGTGACAACTTATTGCAAAAGTCACAAAACTTTGGAAAAGTCATAACTCTTTGGAAAATTCACAACTTATTGTAAAAGCCAAAAAACTTTAGAAAAGTCACAACTTAATGAAAAGTCACAAGTCTTTAGAAAAGTCACAACTCATCGAAAAAATCACAACCATTTGAAAAAAAGTCACAACTTATCAAAAAAGTCACAAGTCATCGAAAAAATCACAACCTAAGTTAGGGATATTATACTAAGTTAAACTTCAAGTTAGGTTTTCATGTTTTTAAGGTAATATCGATAGATATGATGATATGATATGATTTTACATATCTTTAGTTTAAGACTACAAGATTCAAAACATATTTTTTACTTTCTTAATGATCAATGATAATTCATATAATTAAATCTAAAGATAGATATAAGTAGACTTTTGAACTGTCAAGTATATTTTAAAGAAAATAGTGATATTTGGGTCCCAAATGAAAAAAAGTGATATTCGAACGCAATTTTCAATACTTGAATGATCATTTAGGGAACTAACAACTCCTATTAATAATATACAAGGTTTAATATATACTTCCTCCAGCCATTTTATGTACGAGGCAGTTTGACTTGACACAAAATTTTAAAAAGAAAGAAAGACTTATAAAAAACTTGTGATCTAATTAAATGAATGATAGAAATTTGTATGCTATAAATCATTTTATTAAGGGTAAAATAGAAATTTTATAGTTAAATTGTTACTTAATATAGAAATGTGTCACTTTTTTTGGAACAAATTTACTAAATATGAAAGAAAGTCACATAACTTGGACAAAGGAAGTAATTATATTTCTAATACACTCTACCAAACAACTAGAGAATATAAAAAAGGCTCACATACCAAAAATAGCTCCGCCCATTGCCTAAAAATTTTACGTGAATGGGAAGTGACAGAATTTTGTCCCTCGGAGTTTCCTTTCAAGGTGAAATAACGCCAAGTTCTCTGATAGTAGAATCAGCCAAACTTTCTCTCCCCGGAGAAAATCAGTCAAATATTGCAAACGACGGGAATGATCTTTAAGTACACATCCTAAATGATTCTAATTTTGATCGATTCCATTTGAAGGTGGAATTTAGTTTCTGAATTTATCTAAAATAGTATCTTTATTCTTATTTTCTTAGAGATTACAGATTTAGACATCTTTATCTATATGAATTTGAGTCTTTTTTTTTCAATAATGTAGAGTCTTTCTTTTAGTATTTTTTTGATGGATGGTAAATTTGTTTGTATGAATTTGTGTTGAAGATAACTACATAATTAAATGGTTTTCTAATTAATATTACCCCACTTTCAATTTGTTTTAAACGGTTCTCTAATCAATATAATCTTATTTTTAATTTGTATAATGTATATTATCCTTTTTGGATTGCATCTATCACATGAAGTAAACTAAGATGTTCAGATGGACAACCATAAAGATAGGTGTTAAGTAAAAAATTCTTTGTTAGAATTTGGAATTGTTTACTCATGTTTTCTAATTGTTTGAATGATTTAATGTTCTTTCAGTAACTGCATATGACAGAAAAGTGTGTTCCTCTGCCACTAAACTGAACAAATCACCTCATCATCTTTATTTTATTCTGTATAATTCATGAAATCATTCAACCATATTTTTTGTCAAAATAAACAAGATCGAGTAGGTAAGAATGAACACTTTAGTTCTATTTCTATTGTTGATGATCATAGTAGCGAGTTTATCTTTTGTAACTCCATTTGTTGATATGAACTTTGATATTATTCCTGAGCAACTTAGTGAACCATTCAGTGTTTCCACACTTGTTAGTGAATCCGTCCTAGCAGAAAGAGTCTATCATGATTGTCCCATCTCCGTCAATCACAAGAGTACCATGACTGATTTACTTGAGTTAGACATGGTATACTTCTATGTCATTCTTGGTATGGATTGGCTTCATGCATGTTATGCGTCAGTTGATAGTAGTCAAGTTTGAGTTTCCAAATGAGCCAGCCTTAGAGTGGAAAAGCAGCTCAGAAATGCCTAAAGGTCGATTCATTTCATACCTTAAGGCGAGGAAGTTGGTTTATAAGGGGTGTGTCTATCACTTAGTGTGAGTTGATGCTCTATCATTGAGATACCTCTTATTTCGTCAGTTCCAATAGTGAAAGAGTTCCCAGAATTCTTTCCAGATGATATTTCCAAAGTCCACCTTGAGAGAGATAGACTTCGGTATAGATCTTCTTCCAAATACTTGTCGTATCTCCATTTCACCATATAGAATGGCACCAGCAGAGTTGAAAGAACAACTTAAAGATATTTTAGATAAAGGTTTCATTCGACCAAGTGTCTCACCTTGGGGCATTCCGGTCTTGTTTTTGAGAAAGAAAGATAGTTCCCTTAGGATGTGTATAGATTACCATCAATTGAACAAGGTTACAATCAAGAATAAGTATCATCTTCCAAAGATTGATGATATTTTCAATCATCTTCAAGGTGCTTCTTGGTTTTCCAAGATTGACCTCAGATTAGGCTACCACCAGTTAAAAGTTAGAGAATGTGACATTCCAAAGACAACTTTTAGAACCAAATATGGGCATTATGGGTTTCTGGTCATGTCGCTTGGGTTGACCAATGCGCCTTCAATATTCATGGATCTTATGAATAGAGTCTTCAATCCTTATTTAGGTATGTTTTTTACCATCTTCATTGATGACATTTTGATTAAGTCTGTAGCATTCCTAGGTCACATAGTTTCCGGTGATGGAATTAGATTGATACCCAAAAAATAGAAGCAGTTCAGAGTTGGCCTAGACCAACGTCTTCAACTGATATTAGGAATTTATTGGGTTTGGATGGCTACTATAAGGTTTGTTGAGGGGTTTTCATATATTTCGTCCCTTTTGACCAAGTTGACTCAGAAGACACTCAAGTTTCAATGGTCTGAAGCTTGTAAGAAAAGCTTTCAGGAGTTGAAGAAGAGATTGACTATTGCCCTAGTTTTGACCTTATCAAAGGGTAATCATGGTTTTGTGGTGTATTGTGATGCATATAGGGTAGGTTTGGGGGGGTGTTAATGCCAAACGACAGGGTTATAACTTATGCCTCTAACCAGTTGAAGGTTCATGAGAAGAATTATCAAACCCATGACTTAGATTTGGTTGTTGTAGTATTCGCCTTGAAGACATGGCGTCACTATTTGTACGATGTTCGTGTGGATGTTTTTACTAATCACAAGATCCTATGATATGTTTTCACTTAGAGAGAGCTTAAGCTCAGACAAAGGAGGTGGTTAGAAATTCTCAAAGATTATGACATAAGCATTCTTTACCACCCAGGTAAGGCTAATGTTGTAGCTGATGCCTTAAGTAGGTTGTGTATGGGTAGTACCACCCATCTTGAGGAAGAGAAGAAGCAACTGGCAAAAGAGTCCGACTCATGGATTCAACAGAAGGAGGAATGGTGGTGATAAATGGGGTTGAACCATCATTAGTGTTAGATGTGAAAGAGAAGCAAGACCAAGATCCCATTTTACTTGGATTAAAGGAAAATGTTCATAAACAAAGAGTACTAGCTTTTGAACAAATGGGAGATGATGTGTTAAGATATCAAAGTAGATTGTGTGTACCGATGGTGAATGGAATTTAAGAAAGGATCATGGAGGAAGTCCATAACTCTAGATATTCCATTCATCCGGGTTCCACAAAGATGTACTGTGATTTTAGAGAAATATATTGGTGAAATGGTATGAAGAAGGGCATTGGCAAATTTCTTTTTACCCGAACTGCCAACAAGTTAAAGTAGAGAACCAAAGGCCTGGAGGGTTGACTCAAAATATAGAACTTCCAAAATGGAAGTGGGAGATGATTAATATAAACTTCATCACAGGGTTACAAAGGTCTAGCACTAATCATGATTCAGTTTGGGTGATCGTCGATAGAATGACAAAATCAGCCCACTTCTTGCTGATAAAACCACTTATTAGGAAGAGGATTATGCAAAGTTATATATTCATGAAGTGGTGAGGCTTCATGACTTTCTAGTTTCAATCATTTTAGATAGAGGTGCAAAATTTAATACACAGTTCTGGAAATCTTTCCAGAAAGGTTTGGGTTCAAAGGTGAACTTAAACACTGCATTTCATCCCTAGATGTATGGGAAAACGGAGCCTACCATCCAGAGGTTATAAATTATGTTGAGGGATTGCTTGATTAATTTAAAGGGGAATTGGGATAATCACTTACATCTCATTGAGTTTGCTTACAACAACAGTTACCACAAATGGCTAAGCATTTTATAGGAGAAGATGCAGATCTCCTATTGTAGTTATAAGTTGGTGAAAAAGGGATGATATGACTATATCTAGTTCCCCAAGCTATGGAGAAGGTGAAGGTAATTCAAGAGAGACTGAAAACGGCACAAAGTTGTCAAATTCATACACAGATGTTAGGAGAAGGTAGTTGGAGTTCGAAGTGAATGATTGGGTATAAGCGAAGGTTTCACCCATGAAAGGTGCTATGAGGTTTGGTAAGAAGTGGAAGCTTAGTCCCCGATATATTGGAACTTATCGCATAGCCAAAAGGATTGGCAATATAGCTTATGAAGTAAAGCTACCCCAAGAGTTGGCACCAGTTCATCCAGTAATTCACATCTCTATGTTGAAAAAGTGTATGGGCGATCCTTCTTTGATGGTACTAACTGAAAATGCGGGATTAAAGATAGCTTATCCTATGAAAAGATTTTGGTTCAGATTTTAAATTGTCAAGTTCGCAAATTGAGAACAAAGGATGTTGCACCAGTCCAGTCCTTTGAAGGAACCAATTTGTTGACGAAGAGACTTGGGAAGCTAAAGAGAATATGGAGAAAATATATCCACATCTCTTTGAATCCGGAGTTAATGAAGATTAAGGTAATAATTTTCTTCTTGGTACTTTATAAACTAAAAGTAAGCATATGATTAGTTGCTTTTGTTTGTTGAATGTAGAACTGATGTTACCATCCTTAGCTTAGTGAAAGAAATCTCATTCGGGGACGAATTTTCCCAAGGGGGAGATATTTTAACATCTCAAAAATTTGAATTAGCTAGGAATAAGTTGAAAAACTAAAAATATTCATTTGGAAAAGAAACAAATAATGTGGAAAATTTTCTAAGTTAAGAAAGTGAGTTTTGGTCATTTTCAAACGGCTATAACTTTTAGCTTAGGATGAGTTAGAGGTAATTCTTGATATTGTTCGAAAGACATTGGATAGGTCTTTCCAATACTATGTTTGCGCATTTTCGATATTGTATGAGGGAGATCAGCCCATTGGAAGTTGGGTTGTTGAGGTAAGGAAAATCCCAATATGAATTTAATGAAGGGAAACTAGTATTTTCACCAATTAATTTCCTATTCTTTTTAGGAATTCATTAGGGGTAAAAATAAGTTTTAGTTCAGATTAGAAAATAAAAATCACGCTTAGGGCTTGGAGAAGAGAGAAAAGAAGAAGAAAAGGGAGTAAAAGCCAAGGATTCACCAAGAACGTCAAGGTTAGCGAGTGGAATGCGTCGGGGTTTTCCCTATCAAGGTATGTGAGTCTATCTCAACTTTGGGTTTGCTTATCCATCTGCCAAGCATGTTGATTCAATGAGATTTCATCCATAAAGTTTGGATTTTTGAATGTTCTTGCATACTATTGTTGAAGTGCTTTCTTTCTTGAACGTAAGTTGATATTTTAAGAGTTGCTTGATGAATTAGTTGTTTTTTCTTGAATTTCTTGGGTTAGATACTTGTATATATGATTTGGATACATAGATCTAAGGTGAATTCGATAAATGAGATAGAATTAGAATGATTTAAGCCTAGAAAACGAGAAGACAAATTCGTTAGGCGTCACCTGGGGAAGAGCTAGCGCAGCGCGCCTCATGTTTGCCAGAAAGGCTGGGGCGGCACACCAGCAGTGCGCCAGAAATAAGCCTCAGTCAAATGAGGTTGGTGCGCCGCACTCCAAACGCATCCAAATTGGCATTTTCACCTAGTTTTTGCAGTTCAGTCCGATTAAGCCCTTCCAAGGTGTTTTAACACATCCTAATGATTCTAACTATTCTATATGAGTTCTAATCATATAGAAATTATCAAGAAACATGAATTTACAACCTTGAATATATAACTTCAACTTCAAATATAAAGTTAGAGCTAAGTCTAGAGAATTCCTAAATTCCTTTCATGAAGCTTTTTGCAAATAGTTTAAACTTTTTTTAAGTCTTGTAGATCAGTTGAGTAAGGACTCAAGATAAGCAGAAGAAGTTAATTTCAAGTTTCATAAGTCTTTCAAAAATATTTTAAATGTCATTTCAAGACTTAAGCTCGAGTTGAGTTCAGAGTAAAGTAAAGTATTCCTTCAAAGCAGTATATGGAAACTAAGTATTCTCAAAGGAACTTAAAATGCTTTCACATTTAAAAAATAAGGGAAACTGAGATTTCAAAAAAGCCTTTAGACTACTTTTCAGTTAAAGAGAAATAACTTTCTAAGTGAAGAAATTAGGAAAACTAAGATTTCCAAGATATCCATTGAACTAAATATTTTGAGCACTAATCTCAAACCACAGAATCAGTATTTTTAAAAACATAAGAGTCGGTATATTTTGGGAGTAGTATTGAACAACAATATGGGGGAGAGCCACCATGGGTAGCAAATGTCATACTTTTTAGATGAACCCTTTTCACAGTACACTAGTAGATCCATTAGGTAGTTCAGGTCTTATAACTTTGGCCAGGTATAAGATGCGTGGTAGCGTATGGTAGATTGTTGTATCATCACTATAACTTTTAAGTGAATCTTGTCGGTTAGATAACTCCACATAAGTTAAATGTGTTTATAGATATACATCAGTTCATTTGTATTCTTTCATGCATCTCAGAGATATTTGTGTTCTTGTGTACCTTTAGAATTTACTACATGTTTTCAAACAATTTTTCTTTATATTGCATTTTCCTTCAAATTGCTTTATAAAAATATGGAACGATTTGCAGCATGTTAAATCAGAACACGGAAATATGGATTACAAAACCAAAAATTATGATAAAGTAAAATAGATATAGTAATATATGACGGGAGAGAGTTGCTCGGATGGTAAGCATCTCTTACTTCTAACTTGTATGTTGTGAATTCGAGTCACTAAGGGAAGAAAAACTGAAAGAAAGAAACTAGGGAGGGTAAAAAAAGAAGATATAATAGTAAATGTTGTAAATCCATTGTATATGTGGATGATCCATTAGAGTTATCCAACAATTAATTGGATTAATGTATTAGTGTTTCCAATGTGATAAGATATCAAGGTGATATGAACCTTGATGATAACTATGTAAAATTTCAAGGTGACCTTTGACTATGATATCTCAACACTATAAATAGAGATATCATTCACCATTGTATGATATACTTGAATAAGAAAATTATCTCCTCTATCTTATACTTCTTGTCTTTTTCATCTTATATTCTGAGCTTTCTTTACAACACGTTATCAGCACGAAATTGCTACTTGCAAAGGTACTATATAAATATTTTCATTTAATTCACATATTCTCTCAGAATTTTCATTATGTCGAATTTATCCAAACTTGAGTTTGTGGCATTAGATATTTCTGGAAAGAATTATCTTTCATGGGTACTCGATGCTGAGATTCAATTGGCTGCTAAAGGTCTTGATGCCACTATTACTCAGGGAAATGAAGCATCGAGTCAAGATAAGGCGAAGGCTATGATTTTCCTTCGTCATCATCTTGATGAGGGCCTGAAGATTGAATATCTGACGGTGAAAGATCCACTTGAATTGTGGACTGATTTAAAGGGGAGATATGACCACTTAAAGGCAACAGTGTTGCCAAGAGCTCGTTATGAGTGGATGCATTTACGTTTTCAAGATTGTAAGATCGTAATTGAATACAACTCTGCTGTATTCAGGATAACCTCCCAGTTGAAATTATGTGGGGAGACTATAAAAGATGAGGACATGTTGGAAAAGACACTTACTACTTTTCATGCCTCGAATGTGATATTGCAGCAGCAATATCGTGAAAAGGGTTTTCAGAAATATTCTGAATTAATCTCATGTCTTTTGGTGGCTGAGCAACATAATGCTCTTTTAATGAAAAATCATGAAGCTCGTCCCACTGGAGCTGCTCCATTACGGGAGGCAAATGTGGTGGAAGCACGTGATCAATCTGAAGTAAGAAGAGATGATCATCGGGGATATAATAATGCACGGGGATGTGGCAAAGATAAAAGACGATACACTAATCATCAAGGTGGTGGTCATAATAAAAGGGAGAACAACATGAGTTCTCAAAATAACCCCTCAAAAAGTAATTGTCGTCGTTGTGGTATGAAAGGCCATTAGAAGAATGAATGTCGCACACATGAACATTTTGTAAGGCTCTATCAAAATTCCTTTAAAAAGAAAGGAAATAAAAGTGGTGCTTCCTCTTCCAATGCTCGAGCTGAGTCACATATGACTCTTAAAGATGATGATAAGCCGGGAACATCTCAGAAATACGATAAAGATGTTGAAGCAAATTTGGCTTTAAAGGATGATGTTTTTGATGGCCTTGGTGACATTACTCATATGGAAGTTGATGACTTTTTTGGAGATCGAAACTAATGTTTGATCTTTTAGCTGGGGAATGAAATTCGTTAATATTTTACTTATGTATTTTTAATTATTATGTTATTCATGTTGAAGTATTTAAATTTCCTTTGTTAATTTTGTTTCTTCCTTCTTTTGATGTATTTTATTTTAATGAAAATAAATAGAATTCCCCAGTTGTTAGTTGGATTCAAGATGAGTAATGGAGATGTATGCCTTCTTGATAGTGCTACAACGCATACAATATTAAAAGAAAAGAAATACTTTTCTAATTTGGTTATGAAAATGGCATATGTCAACACAATATCAGGTAGTACAAAATTAATTGAGGGCTCTGGAAAAGCGACCTTATTACTACCTGGAGGGACAATATTAAGCATTAATAATGCATTATATTGTAGTAAGTCTCAAAGAAACTTATTAAGTTTCAAAGTTATTCGCCAAAATGGCTATCATGTTGAGACGGCTAATGAAGGAAAGGTTGAATACCTTTACATTACTACAATTAATGTAGAGAAGAAAATTGTGCATGAAAAATTACCTGTATTTTCTTCTGGGTTGTACTATACAAGTATACGTACAGTTGAATCACATGCCGTAGTAAACAAAAGGTTTACTAATTTTAATGATTTTATCATTTGGCATGACCGGTTGGGCCATCCCATATTTAATATGATGGGCAAAATCATTGAGAATTCACATGGGCACACATTAAAGAGCCCAAATATCCTTCAATCAAAGGAATTCTCTTGTGCTGCTTGTTCTCAAGGAAAGTTGATCATTAAACCATCAAAAGTTAAGGTTGGAATTAAATCCCCTGCGTTTCTGGAACGTATACAGGGTGATATATGTGGACCAATTCAACCTGCATGTGGACCCTTTAAATATTATATGGTCTTGATAGATGCTTCTACAAGATGGTCACATGTGTGTTTATTATCAACTCGCAACATGGCTTTTGCGAGATTGCTGGCTCAAATAATAAGATTGAAAGCACAATTTCTAGACTATACAATAAAGACAATCCGTCTAGATAATGCTGGTGAGTTTACATCTCAAGCATTTAACGATTATTGTATGTCTACTGGTATAATAGTTGAACATCCAGTTGCTCATGTTCACACTCAAAACGGTCTAGCAGAATCATTGATTAAACGTCTGCAATTGATAGCTAGACCATTACTAATGAGAACAAAGTTATCTGTGTCTATGTGGGGGCATGCTATATTGCATGCAGCAGCACTTGTGCGCATAAGGTCGACCAATTATCATGAATTCTCCCCATTACAATTGACTTTTGGTCAAGAACCAAACATTTCCCATCTTAGAGTTTTTGGATGTGCGGTGTATGTCCCAATCGCTCCACCACAACGCACAAAGATGGGGCCCCAAAGAAGGTTGGGGATATATGTTGGGTATGAATCTCCTTCAATCATAAAATATTTGGAGCCTATGACTGGAGATTTATTTAAGGCAAGATTTACTGATTGTCATTTTGATGGATCAGTATACCCAACATTAGGGGGAGAACATGAGTCATTGGGAAAAGAGATAGATTGGAATTCATCATCTCTATCTCATCTGGATCCTCGAACAAACCAATGTGAGCAAGAAGTTCAAAGAATAATTTATTTGCAGAACATTGCAAATCAGCTACCAGATGCATTTACTAATCTTCCAAGGATTACTAAATCGCATATTCCAGCTGTTAATGCTCCAGTTCGAGTTGATATCCCGACGGGACAAATTATTAAGGCAAATGAGTCTAGACCACATTTGAAGTGTGGTAGACCAATTGGTTCCAATGATAAAAATCCTCGAAAGAGAAAAGGAATAAATGATCAAAATGATCATGGGTTGAAAGAAATTTCTCAAGATGAGACCCAAGTCATAACACATGATGATGATGAGGTTCGAACTTCTGAAAATAATGAAATTTCAATGAATTATGTCTCGACGAGAAAGTTGTGGAACCGAAATAATGTTGTGATTGAAAACATATTTGCCTATAATGTTGCTATTGAAATAATGCAACAAGATGAAGATTTTGAGCCAAAATCTGTTCACGAATGTAGACAGAGAAATGATTGGCCAAAATGGAAGGATGCAATTCAAACTGAATTTGCTTCACTAGAAAAACGTGAAGTTTTTGGACCGATTATCCGAACACCTGAAGGTATCAAGCCAGTGGGGTACAAATGGGTTTTTGTACGAAAAGAAATGAGAAAGGTGAAGTCATGAGATATAAGGCCCGACTCGTTGCTCAAGGTTTTTCTCAAAGATCTGGCATTGATTATATGGAGATATATTCTCCAGTGGTAGATGTAATCACCTTCATATATCTCATAAATATGGCAGTTCATGAAAAACTTGAAATGCGTCTAATGGATGTTGTCACAGCCTATCTATATGGCTCTTTGGACCACAACATTTTCATGAAAATTCCTGAAGCATTCAAAGTGCCTGAAGCATACAAAGATTCAAGAGAAACTTGTTCAATAAAACTTCAGAAATCTTTGTATGGATTGAAACAATCAGGAAGGATGTGGTACAATCGTCTGAGTGAATATTTGTTAAAGAAAGGGTATAAAAATGACCCGATTTGTCCCTGCATTTTTATTAAACGGTCGGGGTCTGAATTTGTAATAATAGCTGTGTATGTTGATGATTTGAACATCATTGGCACTCATAAAGAGCTTTTAGAAGCATTTGAGTGTCTGAAAAAAGAATTTGAAATGAAAGATGTCGGCAAGACAAAATTTTGTCTTGGCCTACAGATTGAGAATTTGTCAAATGGAATACTTGTTCATCAATCAACGTACACAGAAAAGATACTAAAGCGTTTTTACATGGATAACTCACATCCATTGAGTACTCCAATGTTGGTAAGATCGCTTGACATCAATTTAGATCCATTTCGACCTCAAGAGAATGATGAAGAGCTTCTTGGTGATGAAACTCCTTATCTTAGTGCGATCGGGGCACTAATGTACCTTGCTAACAATACTCGACCAGATATCTGTTTTGCAGTAAGTCTACTGGCAAGATTCAGTTCCTCCCCAACAAAAAGACATTGGAATGGTGTTGAACACATACTTCGATATCTTCGAGGGACCATGGACATGGGTTTATTCTATTCCAATGAATCCAAATCAGAACTAATTGGTTACGCAGATGCAGGGTATTTATCAGATCCGCATAAAGCTCGATCACAAACAGGCTATTTGTTTACATATGGAGACACGTCAATATCTTGGCGATCAATGAAGCAAACGTTGGTAGCCACTTCTTCAAATCATGCAGAAATAATAGCCATCCATGAAGCAAGTCGAGAGTGCGTCTGGTTGAGATCAATGACCCATCATATTCAGGAAATGTGTGGTTTTTCTTTGAAAAAGAATATACCAACCACAATGTATGAAGATAATGCTGCATGTATAACTCAATTGAAAGGAGGATACATCAAAGGAGACCGGACAAAGCATATCTCACCAAAGTTCTTTTTCACGCATGATCTTCAACAAAATGGTGAGATAGAAGTTCAACAAATTCGTTCAAGTAATAATCTTGTTGATTTATTCACTAAGGCATTGCCAACATCGACGTTTGAGAAGTTGAGATACAAGATTGGAATGCGCCGTCTCCGAGATATCAAGTAAAGTTTTCATCAGGGGAGCGAAATATGCGTTGTACTCTTTTCCTTAACTATGGTTTTGTCCCAAGTTGGGTTTTCCTAGTAAGGTTTTTAACGAGGCAATATTCAAAGCGTATTAAGAGATATGTGTACTCTTTTTTCTTCACTAGGCTTTTTTCCACTGGGTTTTTCCTAGTAAGGTTTTAACGAGGCACATAATCTATGGATATCCAAGGGGGAGTGTTGTAAATCCATTGTATATGTGGATGATCCATTAGAGTTATCCAACAATTAATTGGATTAATGTATTAGTGTTTCCAATGTGATAAGATATCAAGGTGATATGAACCTTGATGATAACTATGTAAAATTTCAAGGTGACCTTTGACTATGATATCTCAACACTATAAATAGAGATATCATTCACCATTGTATGATATACTTGAATAAGAAAATTATCTCCTCTATCTTATACTTCTTGTCTTTTTCATCTTATATTCTGAGCTTTCTTTACAACAGTAAATATATTGTATAAGCAAGTGCAAAACCATAATTTTATGATCCAGATGATAAGTTCACAATTATTAATTAATATGTACGCCTCTATCATTGAACATCAATTGAATGACAATTACATATATCTATATGAATGCATAACAATTTATTGAACAAGATACCTTTAATTATATGTGCATAAACAATAAAAGAAAAATATTAATAGATAGTGATACACGAATAACAAATATTTGTATGTTGTGTAAATAGCCCTCTTTTTGTACCAATACACCTAAAATAAATCAAGTTTATTACTAAAATAGATCTACATTGTTAATAAGAAGTGGTCTTACCTTCTATAACACGGAAACGCCAGGTGTCTATGAGGAAATTGAAATTCAACTTTTGCCAGTGAGAACACAGATTTACTTTGCACATTCATGTATGACACTTTCTGATAACACAAAAATATCATGTCTCTATGAGGAAATTGAGATTCCACTTTTGTCAATGAGAACACAACTGGTCTTTGTCGACTCCACGTACAATGCCTTCCAATAACAGAAAAATGTTAGATCTTTATGAAGAAATTGAGTATCAACTTTTGTCAATTAGAATATAGATGGAGTGAGGTGCCTCCATGACCTATTTACAGGGTCAATTCAGGGGTTAGAAAATGAGGTATCTATCTTAGGTCCCGAATAAATAGAATTACTATAGGTTTTCTTTAGAAAAAATATTTTGTATTGTCTCATTTAATTTATTTGTCTTATTTATATTTTTAGTTTGTTTTAAATAATAAAAGAACAACATTTTTTTTGCTAACTCATTAATTGTAAATTTGCATATTTAATGTTTAAAACCACATAATTAAGTGACATTTTAGTAAACTAGTTCTCGACACGTGCTTTGCACTTGAGTTCCATGATATATATGTATGTTGTGTAAATAGACCTTATTGTACCAATACACCTAAAATATATCAAGTTTATTACTAAAATAGATCTACATTGTTAAGAAGAAGTGGT
This sequence comes from Solanum lycopersicum, assembly GCF_036512215.1. Lineage (NCBI taxonomy): Eukaryota > Viridiplantae > Streptophyta > Magnoliopsida > Solanales > Solanaceae > Solanum > Solanum lycopersicum. The sequence goes on along the minus strand of NC_090804.1, from coordinate 53,217,569 downwards.
CTTACCTTCTATAACACGGAAACATCAGGTCTCTATGAGGAAATTGAAATTCATTTTTTCTCACTGTAAACACAGATGTACTTTTTACATTCACGTATGACACTTTATGATTACATGAAAATATAATGTCCCTATAAGGAAATTTAGATTAAATTTTCATCAATGAGAGCACAAGTGGTCTTTTGGGAACGCCATGTACAACGCTTTTCGATAACACGAAAACGTCAGATCTTTATGAAAAAATTGAGTATCAACTTTTGTCAATTGGAACATAGATGGGTTGCGGCTCCTCTATGACCTATTTACAGGGCCAACTTTAGGGTTAGAAAATGAGGTATCTATCTTAGGTCCCGAAATTAGATGTTTCGCGTTTAAAGTAATAAATAGAATTACTATAGGTTTTCTTTAGAAAAATTATTTTGTATTGTCTCATTTAAATTTGTTTGTAGTATTTAATTTTTTAATTTTTTTAAAAAAGAATAAAAGAACATTTTTGGACCAACTTTTTAATTTTAACTTTGCATATAGAATGTTAAAACCACATAATTAAGTCATATTTTAGTATGTGCTTTCCACGTAAGTTTCACGATAATATATATAAGTTGTGTAAATAGCCCTCTTTCTACCAATACACCTAAAAAAATCTATATTGTTAATAAGAAGTGGTCTTACCTTATACAAACGCAACAACAAATCTCTTAACTTTCTTTAGAAATCAAGGTTAAATTATTATCAAAATTTCAATAACTCACATTGTAAAGATCAATGTAGATATCAACAATACCCTTACTAGAGTACTAAATAATGTCTCCGTACACACACTTGTTACGATCGAATTCACACACACACACTAGATGAATGAAGAACAGAAGAACTTTCAAGAGAAAGAGATGAGAGATCTAGAGAGAAAGAGAAAACCCAATATTTCGTGGTAACACCCGTGAGCAAACTTCCACGGCGGTGAGGTATATTTATATTAATAAATCAGAGTATTTTTGGTTATAGATAATAAATAGGAAAACCTAAAATAGAGAATAAATAGGAAAACCTAAAATAGAGAATAAATAAGAAAACCTAAAATTAATCGGGCTCCACTACATAACAATTCTCCCACTTGGAGACTGACTTAGTTATCCAAAAAATACATTCTCAAAAAAATCTCTTCATCATCAACATCTTTACCGCACCGCAACATCTGTAGCAACAACTACAGAAGACCAATCGAGGTTTTACATAACCTCAGTTTCCCAACATCAACACATTTCGTCAACATGTCTGCCGGGTTCTTTGCACCCTCTATCTTCTCCAAGCACATATCACCATCCTCCACTGGCCTGCGAGTGAAATGGTATCGCCTTCTAATGTGCTTTGTCTTCGAATGATAGACTGGATTTTTCACCAACTGTATGGAACTCTGGCTATTTGAGTAAAGAATCTTCTCGCTCTACTTCTTGCCCAATTCCTCAAGATAATCTGCCATCCATATAATCTCTTTCTCAGCTTTAGCTATTGCCATATACTCAGCTTCAGTAGATGAAAGAGAAACACACTTCTGAAGTCTGGACATCCAACTCACTGCTGTTCCACCTATGGTGTAAATGTACCCGGATGTACTCTTGCTTGAGCAACATCCCCACTAAGATCATCATCCACAAAACCCTAAAGAGTCACCTTGCCTTTGACAAAACAAAGTGAAGTACTGGATGTACCTCTCAGATATCTCAGAAGCCACTTCACAGTTTCCCAATGCTCTTTCCCAGGGTTCGTCATGTACCTGCTAACAACTCCCATGGCATGTGCTATATCAGGTCTAGTGCAGACCATAGCATACACCAAACTACCAACTGCTGAAGCATATGGAACAAGTGTCATGTGATCACGCTCCTCGACAGTCTTGGGTGACTGCTTCTTTGACAATTTAAAGTGATTTGCCAATGGAGTAGTCCTGGGTTTAACATCATTAACCCTGAATATGCTCAACACCTTCTCAATGTACAACTCCTGAGATAGATTTAAAGTGCCAGCAGATCTATCCCGAGAAATCTTCCTCCCCAAAATCTGTTTTGCTGGACCCAAATCTTTCATCTCAAATGTTGCAGACAACCTTGTCTTCAAATTTTTAATCTTCCTCATACTAGATCCTGTAATCAACATATCATCCACATACAAGAGTAGAAAGACATATGAATCAGTGTATTTCTTGAAGTAACAACAAGGATCCTTTTCAGCTTTGCAGAATCCACTCTTGGTCATGAAGGAGTCAAACTTCTTGTACCACTGCCTTGGTGCTTGCTTTAGTCCATACAAGCTCTTGGTGAGCTTGCACACCATGTATTCCTTGCCTGGAACCACAAATCCTTCCGGTTGCTGCATATAGATCTCTTTGTCCAGATCTCCATGTAAAAACGCTGTTTTTACATCCATTTGCTCTAGATGTAAATTCTCCGATGCCACAACATTCAACAGAATTCGAATAGAGGTTAACTTCACAACAGGAGAAAATAATTCAGCATAATCAATACCTTTCCTTTGTGAATATCCTTTAACCAACAAACGAGCCTTGAACTTTCTTTTGCCATCTGGTTCAGTCTTGATTCTGATCACCCACTTGTTCAGCAAAGCTCTCTTCTCTGCAGGTAACTCAGTCAACACCAATGTGTCATTCTTCTCAAGTGACCTCATCTCATCATCCATGACTTGCTCCCACTTGATCGAATCCTCCACCTCTAGGGCCTCATTAAAAGACTTTGGTTCCCCCTCATCAGTCAACAATAGATAGTGTAATGAAGGTAAATACCTATATGGTGCCCTAATGGATCTGGATGATATCCTTAACACCTACTCAGGTGTAACTTGCTCCACTTCAGATTCTTCAGTAAGAGTTGGTTCAGTATCTGCTTCGACATCTCCGGGGTTACTCTTCTCCAACTCAACCTCAACTCCCACTTGCTTTGTAATCTCTATAACCTTTTGCTCTCTGTCCTTGTACAGGACAGACTCATCAAATGTCACGTCACAATGTCTCAGGATCTTTCTGTTCTTGTCATCCCAAAACCTATAACCAAACAAATCAGAACCATATCCTATGAAGTAACACTTCACAGCCTTGGCATCAAGCTTGTCTCTCTTTTCTTGATCAACATGAACATAAGCAGTGCAACCAAAAGTCCTCAACTGTGAGTACTTGAGTTCTTTTCCTGTCCACACCTCCTCTGGAATCTTGAACCCTAAAGGAACTGATGGTCCCCTGTTGATCAAGTATGCAGCTGTGCTCACAACATCCGCCCAAAGTGTTTTGGGCAGGCCACAGTGTATCCTCATACTCCTTGCACGCTCATTCAATGTTCTGTTCATCCTCTCAGCAATTCCATTCTGTCTTGCGTTACCAGGAACTGTTCTCATCAATCTGATTCCCTCAACTGCACAGAATGATTTGTCATACTCTCCTCCATTGTCAGACCTTAGGCATTTGACTTTCAGACTGGTCTGATTCTCAACTTCAGCTTTCCACTTCTTGAAAGTTGCAAACACATCTGACTTATGCTTCAAGAAGTAAACCCATACCTTCCTGCTGAAATCATCAATGAAGGTAACATAGAATCTGGATCCTCCAAGTGATGATACTGGAGATGGTCCCCAAACATCTGTATGGACCATTTCCAACCGCACTTTCTTTGGCTCTCTAGGAGTCTTTGTGAAGCTTACTCTTTTCTGTTTGCCCATAACACAGCTCTGGCAAAGACCCATATCAAAAGGCTTCAAACCCTCTAATGCTTCTTTTGCGACCAACATCTTCATTCCTTTAGTACTCATGTGTCCAAGTCTGTTGTGCCACAGACATGAACCGGAAGCACCTTCAGCAACAGAAGCCATGTTTATACACCCTGCAGTGGTGTACAAGGTTCCATATTTTGTTCCACGAGTTACTACCATAGCACCTTTCACGATCTTCCATGAACCTTTCCCAAACTCTGCTGCATATCCCGTGCTATCCAACTGACCAACAAAGATTAGATTTTTCTTGATACCAGGAATATATCTGGCATCCTCCAATGTCCACTAGTTTCCCGAGGTGGTTTTTATGCAAACATCCTCCTTTCCTTCAATCTCTAAGTCTTTATTGTCAGCAAGATATAATTTTCCAAAATTTCTAGATTTAAGTTTTGGAACAACTTCTTGCTTGGAGACGAATGGAAAGATGCACCAGAATCCAAAATCATAGATTCAACCGGGCTGAATTTACAGAATCATTGTCATCTCCAAATTTCTGATTCTGTTTCTTCTTTGGCTTTGTACAGTTCGTCCGAAAGTGCCCTTTTTCTCCACAGTTCCAACAAGTCACGTTTGATCTGTTCACTGATTTTTCTCAATTCTTTGATTTTGATCGACCATGTTGATTTTGGCCTTTCGTCTTACTTATCTCCCTTTGATCAACGCTGAGAGCACTGCCCGATGAATCTCCCACTTGTCATTTGCGAATACTTAAGCTAAGAACAACATCACAGATTTTTATCAAACATCAGTTTCTCAGATCCACGGAAACTGCTAATCGCAGCAACAACAGTATCCCAAGACTCGGCAGAGATGACATCAAAATCAATGCCTTAATTTCATCTTCAAAATTAATATCCACACAATTGAGTTGACTCACAATCATATTGAACTCGTTTATATGATCAGAAATGGATCCAGTTTCAGACATCTGTAAATTGAACAATCTACGCATCAAATATACCTTGTTCATAGCCGATGGTTTTTCATACATGTTTGACAGTGCCTTCAACAGACCGGACGTAGTGTTCTCCTTCACGATGTTGAACGCCACGTATCTTGACAAAGTCAACCCGATAAACCCTAGAGCCTGGTGATCCTTGAGTTTCCACTTCTCTCCGTCATGGATTCCGGCTTCACCTTGGTCAACGGTTCGTGAAGATCTTTCTGGTACAGATAACGACCTGCATCTTCCAGAAACTGAAATCGGATCCATCAAACTTCTTGATTCCAAGCTTTGAACTATCCATCTTCTGTGATCGTGTTGAATCTCCTTAGCTCTGATACCAGTTGTTAGGATCGAATTCACGCACACACACTAAATGAATGAAGAACATAAGAACTTTCAAGAGAAAGAGATGAGAGATCTAGAGAGAGAAAGAGAAAACCCAATATTTCGTGGTAACACCCCGTGAGTAAACTTCCACGGCGGTGAGGTATATTTATATGAATAAATCAGAATATTTTTGGTTACAGAGAATAAATAGGAAAACCTAAAATAGAGAATAAATAGGAAAACCTAAAATAGAGAATAAATAGGAAAACCTAAAATTAATCAGGCTCTACTACCTAACAACATTCTGGGTATGTTATAGTCAACTATCCAAGAAAGAAAACTAACCCCAAAGGGTGGCGGAAAAAAAGAGAAAGAATTCAAGAAACCTACCAAAAACTTGATCTTTTAGACCAAGAAGATAAATAACAAAACCCAATAGAAAAATTAGTACATGCAAAGACAATTCGAGTTGTTCAAGAAACGGCAATGGTGAAAACAAGTAAAAAGAAACCATAAATCCTAAAGTCAATAGTAGGATGACAAATTCGGGTGATGGTACCTTTTTTATTCTTCAAGAGAGAATTGAATGAAGAAAACCTTCAACGGAGACAAAGGCTGGAAAAGTTGTTTGTATATATACTGTGTATGAGAAAGCAGGGGTTTGCATAACATGCCATGAATGGGCTTTTTTGAGTTCTATTATAGTTTAGTAATTGTAATAAAGAAAAAGTTTAAAAATACCCTTAAACTATCTGAAATATAATTTACCCTTAAATTATATTTTGGCTTAAAATTATGCTTTTCGTCAAATTATTGGGTTAAAAGTGTACTTCTAATTAACGAAAATCATTAAATGTCATGTAGATGCCACATGAATACCACATGCACCCCAATAGATTTTCACTTCCTCATAAACTAAAAGGCAAAGGGTTTAAAATACCCTTAAACTATCTAAAATAGTTCATATTTACCCTTAAACTATATTTCGGCTCAAAACTATCCTTCCCATCAAACTATTGGGTCAAAAGTGACCTTCTTATTGGCGGAAGTTTTTAAATTGCACGTGTATCACATTGACTAATCACTAAAATCTTAATTACTTATTTTCCCCTTATTTCATTATTTTCAAAAAATGATTTAACCCCTTCTCCCTCATTTCGCGGCTAAGGTTTCACAGTTTTCTTCATCGCTGGGTTTCAAAGTGGATATTTGTGGTTATAGGTTAGTAAAATTTTTTCTTATTTTATTGTGTTTACAACCACGAAAATCGAATTTGAAACTCAGCTCCAAAGAAAGTTATGAAACCTTGGCCGCGAAATGAAGTGAAAGTTGTGAAATTCTAACTATAATATTTTGAAATCGTAAACATAATAAAATAAGAAAAAATATTTACTAACCTATAACCATGAATATCCACTTTGAAACTCAGCCCAAAATAAAGATACGAAGCCTTAGCTGTGAAATTAAGGGAAAGTTGTGAAATCCTAACTATCATGCTTTGAAATATTAAACATAATACAATAAGAAAAATATTTACTAGCCTACAAGCATGAATATCCACTTTGAAACCCAACCACGAAGAAAAGTATGAAACCCTAGCCACGAAATGAGGGAGAACGGGTGAATATATCATTTCTGAAATAATGAAATGAGGAGGGAAATAATTAGGATTTACGGATTTAGTCTATGTGGCAGTGAAATGTTATTGGCATGCAATATGAAATCCACATGACATTTAACAAATTCTGTTGATAAGAAAGGTACTTTGGATTCAATAGTTTGACGGGAAGGGCAGTTTTGAGCCGAAATATAGTTTAAGGGTATATATGAGTTATTTTGGATAGTTTTGGGGTATCTTTGACCCTTTCTATTTTTGTCTACGTGGCAGTGAAATCATATTGGCGTGCAATGTGGCATACATATTGCATCCACATGACATTTAACAACTTCCGTTAATAAGAAAGGTATTTTAGACCCAACAGTATAACGGGAAGGGTAGTTTTGATTCGAAATAAAGTTTAAGGGTATATATGAGCTATTTCGAATAGTTTAGGGGGTATTTTTGAGCCTTTTTCGTTGTAATAATAATAAGTTATTAGGATTTCTAAAAAAATAATATATATATATATATATATTATTTTACATTATTTGAGAATTTTTTAAAGTTTAAAGATTATTGATATTTAAAAGTTCTCTAAATCTTGCATTTGAAATTTTAATTTGTGTTTTTATTGCCTTTTATGTATTACTAATCAGCAGAAAACAATTTATTCTAATTTTGATGATTTAACTGAAAATAAGAAACAGTTGGATTTGGATTAAAGGTGACGAAATTTAAGAAAATTGTGGTGAGGAAGATGAAGAGCAGATCATTAGATGTCGTTTTTCAATTTCCGAAAGTCTTTTTCTTTCTATAAAGAATGTGTAAGGGATTTTTTATTTAAAGAAATGTTCTTAATAGAACTTTGTTTATGTAATCTGTTTGTGTGATAATATATGCTGATATGCTTGTGAGTGCAGATTTGTAAAGGATGAAGAAGAGACAATATCAATGCTATCTGGTTGTTCTATTGGCGACATTAACTACAAAGTATTTACACATATTCTAAGCATGGGCTGTACATAGACATCAAACATCCTTCAAAGAATCATATCGAATGACGCATATGTTAGCCAATGTTCTCACGCTGGTAAGTATTTACTTTCAAATGTTTTGTTTGCCGCTCTGTCACACATTCTTTTAGCTAGCATGTTATAACAAGTTAACAACTATTTATAGAATCATTATAAGTTAGATACTATGTTAAAATATAATAACCAAGTAGCAAAAGAAGTTTATACCGAAAATTATTTAGAGCTTATAGTATTAGAAAAAAAATGGCCAGATCAGGGATAACAAAATTGATAACAAAAATATTAAGAACTAATTGCATAAAGTCATGATTAATATATTTTTATAGCTCAAGACAATAGTAAAATTAATACATAAAATAATTTTAGAAAAATATTTTAGATTTACCAACTATTGATTTGTCATTATTTAGGTAAGGAACAACGAGTGTGCTCCAACGGGCTCTACCAATTTAGTATATTTCACTTTTTTTCCCGAAAGCTTTCTACTAATTGTTTTTTTTTATGATATAGTGTTATTCTTCTTAGTAAATAGAAATGATATATCATATAAGCTTTGAAGTTTCAAATATTTTCCTTAATGCCTATTGATGTATGGAGACCAAAATATTTTTAAAAAATCATTTTTATGTCGATTTTTCTTAAGTAAGATACCGTTACTCCTTGACTAAATGATTTACTTTTGGATAAAATATTATGTGAAAATGTAGTAGAAACAAAAAAATTGCACGAAATTTGACTGAAATAGATTCTTTGAGGTCGAATTGTGATGCCTCTATCATCATAAGAAGAAGGCTAAATTGATTTTTTTTACATTTAATTGAGTTCTTATATGAGTGTTTAATTTGGTATTAATACAAGTATAAAAAAAATTGGTTTCTAAAATTTTTTGGGTTGGAATATTTATCTTTAGAGATGTCTTCTCTTCCGCTCCTATAGTTTACTGAACACGGGTGAGCTTTATGGCTTCTAAATGGAAAGATCTAATGCTTTTAACATGTATACTTATTGTTGGTGGGACAGCTGCCGCATACGTGCAGTCACACATAAGCGGCACAATTCTATACAGTGCAGTGGAGTGAATGGTGCTCTGGTAACATAGAGTTGAGTGAGATTCTTTACTCAGAGAATATATTTCATGCCTAACTTAAAAGCATATATGTTGCTATTCAACCTCTTCCGGGATCTAATAATTTTGGAGTATGTAAAATGTGTAGAAAGTGTATATTGTAGTTTTTAGTGGAGAAAAGGGACATAGCATTGACACTTGTCAAAATGGAAAATATAAGAAAAAGCTTAAACACTTTAAAGATATCAATAGTTAATCGCATATGCATATACTACCGCTAATTTATGTATTTTTGTTTTGCAGGTTTGGCTTAGAGCCTCTACTTTCTTACTATCTTGTTGTTGCTATTGTCTTCTTAAATGTTGTGTTTTTGTTTTCTTTTAGCTGAGGGTCTTTTGAAGACAACCTCTCTATCTTAGAAGATAGCAGTCAGATTTGCGCACATTTTACCATCCTCATACTCCACCTGTGGACTATATTAAATATGGTATTGTTGTATTAGGTAACTGAGGTGTATGTGGTCATGAAAATGCAACAATAAAGCACCTAGATGATGAAGGTGTGGAGGTCTTACAAAATAAATCATTTAGTGATGATTAATTGGAATAGGGTTAATAAGATCAGTGATTACTTATGTAATGAAGGATTTTATCAAATAAGAAGTTGAAGTTCATTGGGCATGGTGATTTTGGCATAAACTGATTAACTGGTTATTATGGGGGTGGGGGGAATATAATCATAAAATTCAATTTTATGAGGTAAATAGTAGTTACAGCGCGAGGAATTTATAACCTAGGCATATGTTTTGTTTGGTAAGCAACCCATATTTTTTATGTAATAATGTATTATTTTGCATTGTTGTGGATTTTTTATTTTTGTGTTATTATACTTTTAAGTGCTATTTAATAGACAAATTTTTTATTAATACATGATGAGTTTGATAATACTTGAATAATTTATGCAAAATATGCTTTTTTTTATTTATATGTATTAAATAAATACATAATACTGATATATATATATATATATATATATATATATATATATATATATATATATATAGTATATAGTATACTAAAATTTAACTTAATCACATGGTTTTAAACATTCAATATGCAAAGTTAAAATTAAAGAGTTAAAAAAAAACTATTCTTTTTTTCTTTTTTAAAATAGACTAAAAAAAATACGACAACAAATTGAAATGAGACAATACAAAATAATTTTTTTAAAGAAAACCTTTAATAATTCTATTTATTACTTTAAAAAGTGATACGTCTAATTTCGGGACCTAAAAAAAGATGTCTCATTTTCTAACACTAGAGTTGGCCCAGTAAATAGTTCATGGGGAGCCAAAGTCCATACATGTTCTAATTGACAAAAGTTGATACTCAATTTTTTCATAGAGATCTAATATTTTGGTGTAGTTGAAAGGCGTTGTGCGTGGAGTTGACAAAGACCACTTGTCTTCTCATTAACAAAACTTGAATCTCAATTTTCTGATAGAGACATGATATTTCTGTGTTATCAAAAAGTGTCATACGTGAATGTGCAAAGTCCATCTATGTTCTCACAAACAAAAGTAATATTTCAATTTTCTCATAGAGACCTGAGTTCCGTGTTACATAAGGTAAGACCACTTCTTATTAACAATGTAGAGCTATTTTATTTACAAACTTGATTTAATTTAGTTGTATTGGTAAAAAAGGGCTATTTACATAACATAAATATATTTTCATGAAACTCACGTGCAAAGCTCATGTCGAGAACTAGTATACTAAAATATCACTTAATTATGTGATTTTAAACATTGAAAAGGCAAAGTTAAAATTAATGAGTTAGCCAAAAAAAACTTTTTTTTTCTTTTTTAAAACAGACTATAAAAATAAATACGACAAAACAATTGAAAAGAGATAATACAAAATATTTTTTCTAAAGAAAACCTATAGTCATTCAATTTATTTCTTCAAAACACGACACGTCTAATTTCAGGACCTAAGATAGATCCCTCATTTTCTAACCCTAGAGTTGGCCCTGTAAATAGGTCATGGAGGCACCAAATCCATCTATGTTCTAATTGATAAAAGTTGATACTCAATTTCTTCATAGAGATCTAACATTTTGTGTTATTGAAAAGCGTTGTATGTAGAGTCCCCAAAGACCACTTGTGTTCTCATTAACAAAATTTATATCTCAATTTCCTTATAGAGAATTGATATTTTCGTGTTATAAGAAAGTGTCGTACGTGAATGTACAAAGTCAATCTGTGTTCTCACTAACAAAAGTTGAATTTCAATTTCCTCATAGAGACCTGATGTTTCCATGTTTTAGAACGTTAGACCACTTTTCATTAACAATGTAGATCTATTCAATTAATATACTTGATTTATTTAGGTGTATTGGTACAAAAAGGACTATTTACACAACATATATATATTATCATGGAACACACGTGAAAAGCACGTATCGAGAACTAGTATACTGAAATGTCACTTAATTATGTGGTTTTAAACATTCAATTTGCAAAGTTAAAATTAAAGAGTTAGACAAAAAAAACTATTCTTTTTTTATTATTTAAAACATAGTAAAAAATACGACAAACAAAATAATTTTTCTAAAATAAATGTATAGTAATTCTGTTTATTGCTTTAAAAAGCGGCACATCTATATTTGGGAACCAAGATAGATACCTCATTTTCTAACCCTAGAGTTGGCCTTGTACATAGGTATGGAGACGCCGCAGTCCATCTATGTTCTAACTGACAAAAGTTGATACACAATTTCTTCATAGAGATCTAACATTTTCGTTTAATAGAAAGACGTTGTACGTGGAGTTGCAAAAGGCCACTTATTTTCTCATTGACAAAACTTGAATCTCAATTTCTTCATAGAGACATGATATTTTCGTGTTATCAGAAAGTGTCCTACGTGAATGTGCAAAGTCTATCTGTGTTCGCACTAAAAAAGTTAAATTTCTATTTCGTCATACAGACTTGATGTTTCCATATTATTGAATGTAAGTCCACTTCTTATTAACAATGTAGATCTATTTTAGTAATAAACTTGATTTAATTTAGGTGTATTGGTACAAAAAATCTATTTACACAATATACATATATTTTTGTGAACTCACGTGCAAAGCACGTGTCGAGAAATAGTATACTAAAATATCACTTAATCATGTGGTTTTTAACATTCAATATGCAAAGTTAAAATTAATGATTTAGCCAAAAAGCAATATAAGATATACTACAACAATGCCTCTTGAATAATTAATGTACTCCTTCATACACGTGTTCATTAGGTGTAAATCCAGTTGTCCTGTAAGCTTATGTTAGTTCTTCCACATTATGTTGGTTCTTCTTCCTCCTTCACTCTATCACTCCTAGATTGTTTTCTTCTTCCAACATTATTTCTTATTTTCTCCTTCTTTTCTATGTTGTTGCTTAGGTGAAGCCTTGCATGCAGGTAACTTTTTTCACTTTATATATTCATTGAATTTTTAGATTTTAACCTAAATTTTGAAATTGGACTTTGAAAAATTGTAATATCGAAAGGCTTGAAACTCACAAATGAATAGTGACGATTGAGACAGAAACCAACATACTCTGGTATTATATCTTGTCGATTTTTAATTTTTTTCCAAGTCTAGCTTCCTCTTTGTTTCTCTATTTGATTCAGTAAAGCAATCAACTATTTCTTATGTTGTTTATCCCACTGCTTCTTACCATTATATATTTGTTTCTCTTTGATGCGCTTTGTTTGTTACGTTTGTGTTGTATTTTTCAATTAAGGTGAGTTTTTTTTCCTTCTTTCGTTATTTTTTTTCCCAGTCCTTATTAATGAAGAGTATTTTTTTTAGTAATGTAGATATAATGATGGCTTTATGCTTTTATTTACTGGAATAAAAAAGATAGCCAACCTCTCCTTGGATAAAGATGGCACAACTTCGTTTAGTTTGGATTTTATTAAAGGCTATTGTGGAACTTTCTAAGCATTTGGCTCTTCTGGTAACTAATTTTTTTCAAAATGATACTACTAGAAAATATCATTTTCTGTACTCAAATACCACATTACTTTATTTGTTGGCATGTTACTTCAGGAAAGGGTCAACTTTTGAAAATCCTTTTCGTGTTTTCGGAGATATTTTGATCAGAAATCAACTATCGCCCAAATGCATAGAAGCCTCCTTTATCAAAATAACATGGCATGAGAAGCGTTTGCCTCACAAATTCGAATGTCTCAAATAGGTTTCATGGGCGATCCAATAGACGTAAAGCCAGGCAGGAGTGAGTTCCATGAAAACCCAACAACATGCATTTGTGCACATTTTGAAATGGATACTTGTGCTACTGCTATTAGTGCAAGGAGATATATAGGTGAATAAATTGATGGTCAAGTAGGTGAAGAAGAGCAAGAATGATATGATGCAAAACATACAGAGAATGAACTTGATTTCAATGTAGAGGGCTTCAGAAACCAGATTTTGGTTAGAATATTAGAAGATGATTTTCTTAGATTAAAGAGAAGTTGCAACATATGGAGCATGTCCTCATTATGAGTACTAGCTTCAATTCATTGATAACAAGATAACGGTAAGCCGAAGATATACGCCAATGGTCCGGGTAGAAGAGAAAACTTTATAAGCTGCTTACTCAGAACTTGTGTTTTTCTATCCATACCACTTCAATATTGCATTTGTCTATATATTTCAAAATTTAAATTTTTTTTGGTACTTACAGGAATGAATATATCTATATTTTCTTGGTCAATTTTATAACACCTAATGACATTGACAACAACTCGAAGGTTATGTCAGCAAAATTTTTAACGTCGGTAACACA